>NC_143532.1:13515063-13815063 GCF_031878675.1 Megascapheus bottae | reverse complement strand
TGGAAACCAGCCAGTGGTTTCCAAAGTGTGAAAGAATATATTTTAGAGGGTAAAAACCTTGGGGGGAAATGTATTATAGAAAAAAATATATATATATATATTTCAAACCACAGGCAAGCCAAGCCAAGCTATGCCTCTTACAAACTGGATCCCCTTAAGCAACTCACTGAACTTTTTAAACTTCTATTTCTTGTCTGCAGAATGAGAACAGTCATGGCTCCGTGCAGAGGTGGCTGGGCTGAAATCAATGTGGTAAAGCACCTAGAGAACAGGATGTCCAGAAGGGTGTATAGTGGGGGAGAGGTTTAGGTGAAAGTCTGAGGTCTCTTTTCCCTATTCAAAGGGAAACAGGAGGAGGAGGAAGAGGTTAACATTGTTATAAGCTCCTAGAGCTGTAACAACCACTTGTGAGCCACCAGCACAAAATGATCACTTGAGCTATTCATTAGCATAAATATTCCACAACAATGCCATTTTAGTGCTCCCAAAAGAGCACCTGTGATCCAGCCACAAATTGGACTCTCCATGGCAGAACTCATCAAGAAGCACTTCCTGTGTGTCTCAAGTGAAGGAGTGCTATTCCAACCAATAAGCAGATATTAAACAAAGCAAAAGCCAGACTGGGCACAGAAACACCTCATGCTGTGATTTTAATCGTTGATCAATTGCAGATCAAGAGCTTTAATTCTCCGCATCTTTGAGTTGACAGCAGAAGCAGAGCTCCCAGCCTAAAAGAGGTGATTGCTTTCTTAAGAAACAAAGGCTTGCCCAATAAACATCCTCCAACCTGAGAAGGTCTTCCACAGAACCAACCTGATAACAGATGCCATCACTAGAGCAATAAATGATAGATGACCCATAGGCAACAGGACTATGTAGTGACCATCAGACCACCACCCTGCTGTGTTATGACCCATTTTGTTTTTCTGGGTAGACTATGAGTTATTTGAGGAGTCACACTAGGTCAGTTCCATGATCTGGTCAGTTCTAGGCACTGCTGAATACGGAATAAAAGTTTTTTGAATGAATTTCCTTGGACAAACAAGTAATGATCAAACCAAAGGTTACCTTTTTTTTTTCAGTCCTGGTGCTGACCCTTTTCCAGCCATCATGTGAAGAGTACAAATTTCTACTTCTACAGAGCCTAGCTACTTACCAAGTTTCCCTGACTCCCACCCTGCAAGTCGGACAGGAAAGATGATCATCGTTGTGCTGTCATTGTCCTCATCCTCTTCCATAATTTTTTTCATCCTACCTAAAACAATTTTGGATCACACTCTTGGTTCATTCCATTTGTTGGGCATCTGTGCTCTTGGGTGATCATAATGGAAATGCTTTCATCTTCCAAAGATAGGAAGGGATGAGAGAACATGGAAATACCATGACAATTGGAGTCAAAAAGAACAGATTGGGATTGTGGCCCTATCAAGTTCATAGCTGAATGGTCTTTGGCAAGTGATTTCATGTTTCCTTAAAATGGTATACAATTTTCCTTCTATTGTTCTGCATTTATGGATAAAAACAACCACAGGTCAAAAATACTTAAGGAAAAGAAATGTTTATCTTCTCTGGGAAAGATGTACAGATTTTTGTCATTCTTCCCTAAATGGTAAATTATAACAAATATTTATAGATTTACAAATATTTACATAGCCTTTTCATTGTATTAGATCACATCATAACTTTAGGATGATTGAAACTCTACTAGAAAATTCACATAGATCAGATGCAAATAGTACAGCATTTTATATATGGGACATGAACAGATTTAGGTGTCTGTGAGAGCCCCAGACACAATCCCCATAGATACTGAGAGGCATCTGCAAGTATAAAGATCATGTGATGTGGATTCAAAAGTTAAGTCAATGTATAGTCTGTACAGAAATAAAGAGTCATCGTCACCACTACAGACTGCTAATACAAAAGGATAGAGTAAATTAAGGATAAAAACAGACCTCCGTCTCTCTTCTCCCAAAGCATCTTTGCCCCTCTTTTGTCTTCAAATTATTCTCCAATCTTGGACAACTTGAACTTGGTAAAAGAAAGGAAATGATTGGATCCTTGCTGAAAGCAACCAGGCCAGTAAACTACGCCAGCACACAGTCACATACAGGGAAAGGAGTATATTATCAGCAGTGTCTGACAAGCTAGCTCTCACAGGATAGAGCGTAGCAGCTTGCCATTGTAAAGGAGAGGTCACTATAAAGGGCCAAGAAAGCTGAAGGTGGGACAGGGTGGGAAGTATTCCACAGCTGGTCTTTAAAGATAGCACAGAGCCCGGGCAGGTCAGCAGCTGTGATCAGACCTGTAGGCAGAGAGCATTCCATTCTGCTGATGCAGCTGGAGAGGAGAGATATATGTAGTCAGGATTGGAGTAGGGGCTAACAACATCCAGGACTGACCTGGTCACCTGATTTTTGGGGAAAGGGCAGAGGATTTAAGATGGAAGCAGTCAAATCAAAATGGGGAAGGATACACTGACACTTGTTATAGACTGCATTACGTTCTCCCCCAAAGTTCATGTACCTCAGAATGGGACAACACTTAGAGAGGGTGCTTTCCAAGAAGTAATGAGTGCAAAACAAGGTTGCTGGGCACACGACCATGACATAGCACGCACAAACCAAGACATAAATATATGGGGATGCAGACAGAGTCACAGTACACAAACAAGGAGATAGCCTCCAATGAACCCAACCTTAATGATACCTAGGTCTCAAATTTCCAGTCTCCAATTCTGTAAGGAAATACATTTCTCTTGTGAATGCCACCCAGTATATAGTACTTTGTGAAGTCTGAAACCAACTTCAACAACAGTTCAGTTACACGTGACCTAGAAACATACATCTGAAGCATAACTCAGGATGTGTACTACATTACAAAAGGACTCGGCCCAAACAAGCACACACACTAGCACATAAGACATGGTTTTTCATCCACATCATCAGCTGACATGATGGAATTCTCAGACCTTCCCAATGTCCAGTCCTTCCTTTGGAAACAAATCATTCCTCAACCCACCTCCATGAGTGGAGTGGGGAAAGTAGAGAGAGTGTTGCTTAGTAAATATTACATAACTCAATGGTTATGGAAACTTTGATGGTTTCCTGTTACAAAAAGACAATCATAATTCATGGAACGTACGAGCTCACTCTGATGTAGGCAGTCAAATCGCCCATTCCAGCCAATGTCTGTTAAGAGTTCTAACACTAAGTTTGCCCTTCAGCATACAAAAGAATCCCTCTATAAAGGCACAGACGCTCACACGCACATTTGCTCTCATTGAGCTCAGCTGTCTCTGAGAGCTGGGGACATGTGTGACATCTGTGATACTGCTAGGACAATTCCCTGTGTCCCTTCATAACCGGTGCCTTTGTCATGATGAAGAGCTCCAGCCAGGAGACCTGGTACTAATTGAAGGCACATGGTTTCCAGTCCTTTAGGGAAGAAACTCATTGGATGATCCCTGTGCCTGTCAGTCATTCAATGAAAAAATACTAGCATCCAACTAAGTGAAAAGCACTCCAAGGGTGTTATAGAAAAACAAGAGCTGTTAAAAAATATAAGTAAAACAATTCACCCCATCATATTTACAAATCCACCCAGAAAATTAAGATTTGGAGCAAAATGACCCTTTTTTCCTTCCTTCCCCCCTTCCTTCCTAGCAATGCTTCAGAGCATGCTCTGCTCCCTTCTCCACCATAACAAATGTAGGGCGTCTCCTCATTTAGCCCTCAATACTTCATGTACTCCCCTCTACTTGTTCCTAGTGAGTTAATTCTAACAGGCAACATACACAGTGGCAAACACGAGCACACACACACATACATACATACACACACACACACACACACACACACACACACACACACACACACACACACACACAATACATGCACCTAGCAAAGCTAATTTCCCCACAGTGGCTGTAGTCAGTTATTTTCTCTAACCTTCCTTCCAATCTTCTCTTCAATTGCCACAGAGCATATAGTTGAGTACTTGACATTTCCTTTGAATTAAGCCTGTGAGTTAAGTGGACATTTTCCCTTCGATGGATGGCTATTCTGGGCCTCCCCACAGCTAATAGAGCCGTAGCCTACGATTTCACCTGTTTCCTTTCACATGCACACACGCTGCTTGAAATTTGCCAGCAGGTCCTCAATAAAGAAATAGCTCTGATTGCTCATTAAAAGCAAGAGAGAAAGCAATTAAAATACAAAAGGCAGAGCAAAGCTTAACACTCTGAAGTTGAAAGTTGTGCATGCATCTAGAAGGAAGGGAAGCAATTCTATGAGAAGGTGAGCACTCTTTAGTCAGCAAAATCAAGTGCAAACAAGACTAGCCTTTCCTGCTTTGGAGGAAAGAGTGACTAAGTTTTCAGCAGAACCACAGCAGGCCTGGTGCGGTGCCTTTGGATTTTTTCTTTATTTAAATTCAATTACGTTCATTGAAATGAGCTAGACAGGAAGTACCACTTGCTGTTAGAAAATGGTTTCCCCTTTCTCTTTTCTCTACAAAGTTTCCATTTGGAGAGGCAGAGTCAGCTCTGTGAGAAAGCATGTAACCTGGGCAGGTTGATATGACAGCTTACGATGGCCCCCAAATTGATCTAATATCCACTCTTGTTCTCTGGATATTAATTCTTAAACAAGCTTACATTTTCACTGTCTCCATTCAATGGTCTCCATGAATTACTGAAAAAGATTCTTGTCTTGGCCAAACTTTACAGTCAGACTCTTGATACTTTCAGACACCCCCAAACTCTTCCCAGTATTATCCACTTGGAGCAAAGTTCTGCTGTGTCAGTTAGCCAAGAATTCTCTATCTTTGCTACCTAATCATTTTCCAGATATAGTCAGGCTCTCTTTCCTCCATATCTAGGAGGGTGTCTGACCCCTATGCCCTCTCTTCAGAGGAATTTTCTTAGGTCAATTCAGCCAGAACTCCGCTTGTTGCTGTTTCCATTTAGAAATTTTCCCTCCACATACCTCTATGCTCTTTGACAATTCATTTCTGCTTCTCTCTAATCTGTGTTTGGAGTTGAACCCTATTTGCAGCGCTGCCTATGCTGATCATAATAATAGTCCTAAATAAGGTCAGCCTTTCTGAGCTTTACGAGTCCTAGATGAAGGTATATTTATTCACATTCAGTAGCCACTTCTGCTACCAGAACAAACTATTGCTCCAACCCAGGCAGTTCTTTCTAGACCCTGCTCTACAGCCTTAGAAAGGATAGCTCTCTTCCCCAGCTCTCTTCTCTACTCTATCTACAGATCCTTCTTGGCACCCCTGAACAATAGGATTATTGACCTAAAAGAAGATTCATGACTGATTATGAATTAAAATGAGAATACTCAGCTAGGCATGGCAGTACACACCTAAAATCTCAGCACTCAGGACACTGAGGCAGGAAGATCTTGATTCCAATGCCAATGGTGCTACACAATAACATTCTGTCTCAAAAAAAAAATCAACATTAAAAAAAAACACAGAAAAGAATGTATTTCTTGAGAAGATTTTTGTTTGACCCAAAGTAATTATGGGGAAAATGAGTTTCCATTCAAATTGTGCTGCCCCTGGGTAAGTAGCAGAGAACAGCCATCACCACAGAACAAACAATGTACTAAGCACTGAAAATTCATCCTAGGTGTTAATTAGCTCAATATTTATCTCATCTAATATGCAAATGAAGGCATATGAGGTCTCATTAGCGTCATCTGTGTTTCCTTTAAGCAAAACTAAATCTCCTGCCAATGCAAGAAAAAGGGGGGAAAAGTGGGGAGAGAAATAAACATCCGTATTTCTCTTTGAAGCTAATGAGGGTGCGATTTGGTTCGTCTTTTGTGAGGAGGGAGTGAGCCAGGAAAAGCACATTTTAAACATGCAGTGCATGGCCTGACCTCATCTATCGGAGCTGAGATCCCCACCTGGATGCATGGTTATTAGGCTCTCTCCATCACCCACTTCTGCGCACCAGAGTCCAAAGAGCTGGTGATGAATCACCTAGGGAGCAGATGAATGAAGGAAGATGATGTGGCTTCCAAAAAGACCACCCAGCACACAGATGGAGTATTACCTCAGTAATGAGAGGAGCAGGAAATTTCATTTCTTTCATGCCATGAGTTTTCAGTTTCTTAAAGGGCAGAGATTTCAGCTCAGACTTTCTATCAGCATCCCATATTTAAGATTTTAGAATTTCTGCAACAGTAATCCAAAAGTTACCTGATACCTCTGTCATGTCCCCAAAGGCATGGAATCAAACGGGGTTTAACATTGTCATTTTCAACCAGTTCAGGAGCATCTCAAATGTTGTAAGTCATCTATAGGCTGCTAGTTATGAAGTTCAGGAATTTACCCTACGCCATGACTACTGGACTTTAGGTCAGGCCTGACACTGACCAAAAACCAATGTTGGATGACAAGAATCAAGTTTAGGGAAAGAAGGAATCATCAGGTTTACATTATTCAGGGGCCAGTAATTCTGAGAATAGGGAGAGACTCAATGTCAAAGTTACATCTTGAAGGGATGACACAGAGGATTTTGATACAGAGGGAAAGAGGAGCAGGAATAAAGTCAGGTCCTCTTGGATTAAAGAATGTGTGTCTGCCTTTCCTCTCTACTCCCTGAGCACCTCAGTGGACCTTGAGCTCAGTAGTTAGTACTTATGTGCTCTTAAATTCCTTTCCTATAAGTTAGAACTCACAATGAGTTCTGTGGAGCTGAAGACTACTGGAGGGGTTATGTTCCCAAAGTTCACCAGCTGGTCTCAGTTCTGATACTATTCAATGCGTATAAGGGGAACTTGAGAGGATGGGAGGGTTTGGGTGGGGGAATAGGATGAAAGGTAACATACTGATCAAGATGCATTCTATTCATAAACTGACATGTTGAACTGAATCCCCTGAACAACTGCTTAAAGATAGTATATAATTTTAAATAGAAAATTATTTAACAGTTAGCATCTTTCAGCATTTATCTAGAATGCCATCGAAAAAGAGGAAAATGTGAACCCTGTGAAAGGGTTAAGGAAAGGGTGGGTGAGGAAAGGAAGGGTGTGTTTTTAAGACACAAAACACAAAGCCAAAATCATGGGCCTTGTCAGAACATAATGGCAGAGGACCAGAACATATCATCCTATCAAATATATCCCTGGTAGATGGATTATCTTCAACTGTTACCATTTTTTCCCCACTACTGAGATTTGAAACATGAGTGCTTATAGAGCAAGCACTCTCATGCATGAGTCACTTGCCCGATACTTTTGCTTCTCCTTTGTTTTTCTAGTGATTTTTTCCCAAGCTGGCTGTGGGTTGTGATCCTCCTAGCTCGGCTTCCTGAGCAGCTGGGGTTACAGATGTGCACCACGATGCCCGATTTGAACTGTTATTTTGAGGAACGGAAGACACCTGGAAGGACCTGAGAAGAGAAAATTCTATTTATAAAGGAAATCTTACACGCTTTGTAACACATACTCTCACTCTCTGCTAGGAAGAGGGAGATGATGAAATCAACAGAGGCTATGAATCCAAGGAAAAGATAACAGCTTAAATCTGTATAAGAAACCCTTCCTTTGTATACTACTGTTGCCTTAATCCAATCCTAATCTGGCCATTCTTGCTCCTTTCTTTCTCTGGCTCAGAGACAAAAATGGTATTCAAGCCTAAAGTCTAAGACAGCCCTTCCAGATCAGCTCCGAAGATCAACTCATTCCATTATTATCCCCTGTGCGTACATAGACGGTTATTAAATATTAGTTTGTTTTCCTTTTGTTCATCTGTCTTTTGTTAGCAGAAAGCCTCGCTAGGAACTCATAAAGGAAGAAGGAGAATAACTGTTGATCTCTACTACAAGGTGTATTTGCTTTCATCTCCTCACTAACTCAGCAGGCTCGTTTTCTTTTTTTTTTTTTTTTGTACAGGTGGTGGCATTGTGGTTGAGAGTGGGCAGGTCACTTGTCCAAGGTCACGCAACTAAAACTTGTCCCCGTTGGAACAAATAGATCAAAAGAATATGACAGGCCACAAGGAAGGCAGACTAATTAGGCAGGCATCCTACAGGCACTAATAGGAGGGTTGAAAGGGTGACTGGCTATACGTCACCCTGAAGCCACCTTCTGGATCCCCCACGACCTAATGCCATAAGTCCAGGTGGCTCATTGTTGTCCTCCCTCTCCTGATTTTGACACATTATTTAAGACCCGTGTTGTGAACACAGCCTGCTCTCCAGAGCAGGAGAGACCTATCTGCATTCCAACACCTTCTGGGGCTTGAAAACTGAAGTCCAATCCACAGACAGACAGAAGCTGATTTCCATATGTTGCAAGTCGTGTCAAATGTCACAGCCGTGAGACAAGGGGAGCTCTAGCTGTGGTGACAAGTGACCAGACAAGGAAGTCAGAGTTGCTGCCCTCAGCCACTCTGGAAGGAAGCTGGAGGGAGAGGCTGTGACCTCCTTCCTGCTGACACAGATATGAGATCGCATTCAGGGTTTTTGTCTAGACTGTGCCTGTGAGCTTGGCCTCCTCCCACCCCCCACCTTGGGGACATCAAGAAGCCAAGCAGAAGGTAAAGTCAGTGACCATGGCTGGGGTCTCATGGGGCTTCATGACCCTGCCACCAGCCCACCAATGACTCTGATGACTCAGGCACAGAGGCTCCTGGACTGTGGGGATATGAACACTGATTTCCCTGAAACTTCCGATTTCTCCTCGGCCCTGAGCTCCACACATGCGAGGACATATACATCCACCAGACGGGATGGAAACATCGAAGACCCTAAAGGCATAACCTGCTTTTGCTGAAATCCGAGGTAGTCTGGTATCAGAAGCCATTTCGATTGTCAACTTTATCCCAGTGCCCAGGTTGAGGATGACCTCATTAGCTCTGTTCTGAGATGACCACAGTGCCTTTGCCCATTTATAGACAGAGAAACAGAGATCAAAAATGATCAGGATGGGAAAGAGTATTCAGGCATTGGTTGAATGTTTCCTACAAGGGATGGGGTTTCATGATTAATTAGACAATGTGAAATGGGGGGGGCTGCATAATTCCATGTACAGACAGATGCTTAGCAGGAGACCGTGTGTTAATTCTCCCCATTAAAGTTCATTACACAATAACCTTCTTGTGAAAACAATACCCCTGCAAACCCTGCTCCAGGACCGGAATTACAGGCGTAGACTAAGAACTGAGCAGGAAGCTTGGTATTTAGGCTGAGCTAAGGATGAAAGACGTGGGCACAGATGGACAGAATGGAATGACTTATTGTTGTTGCTGGTGGTGGTATTAGTTTAAATGTTTGTTTGCTTGCTTGTTTTAAGAAGCAGGATCTTGAAATGAAGGCCAAAACAGGCTTTGAAATAAAATCTTCCTGTCTCAGCTTCCCAAGTGTTGGGATTACAGGCATATACCACCCATTTCTGTCTCAGAATGGGTTTTGAAGCTTGATGTTGCATCATGTTTCCATGTCTTTCTGCTGTCTCTACAGCTGCTGATGGATGATGGGCTTTTTTGGCATTTCTTTTCCATTTAATAAACTTCTTAGCATAAACTTGCTTTCAGAGCAGTTGCCTTGGGTTTCTTTAAATTATGAAGTACTTTATATAATGAAATATACATAGGCATAAGCAGAGATGAATCATCAAGCCCATCCCCATGAACAACCCACTTGCCTTGAGAGTAAAAGGTCATTAAAGTACTGGGCTCTCTGAACATTCCTCTCTCAGAACTTTACCCCTAGCAATACAGTCTGTGCAACTAATGTTAATGAAAACTCATTTAGATATTAAATTGCATTGGATGCTATAGGTTCCCGCCATACCTCTTATTTCACCTGCAGAAATGTCTGGGTCTGGATAGATTAATTAATTGTTTCTCAGTGTGTACTGGATGAAGGCAGGATTGGGCTATGGGGTTTCCTAGCACCCCCATAGGTGATACATTTCCAAGAGGACATATGTGCTGGTAGCACCTCAGAGTCAGGTCCTCCTTCCAGTGTTGTGTGACATGGGAATCCAGCCAAAGCTCCTACTTTCACCCCTTCACTTGTACCAGGAGTGAGGTCAATCTTCAAGCCTCTGCCAGAACCAAGTGCCTGCTGTTGAGGAAATTTGACACTGCTGTTGCACTGCCCAAGTGTTGTTATATTTCCCGTTGTCCTGCTTGTGACACTGAGCCTAGTAAAAATTCTTTTCTACCCAAAACAATATCATACTGGAAAAAAAAGACCACTAACACATTACTACAAAAGCATTTCACCCATGTCACTGTCCCCCAAACCCACAAAGCCACCTAAGCATTGAGTGATAGGGTGATATGAGAGCTTGGCAGATGACAGTGATGAGATCTTACTGAGATGTTCGGCTTTCAACCAAGGTTACTATATAGCAGTATTAAGAAAGGCAGAAGCAGGGAGGAAAGGAATCCTGTTCATTGAGCACTGACAACACACCAGGTACCAAAAGGTAACATTTCCATCGTTGTCACAGAAACTGTGGTAGCCAGACATTTTAATTCCCCATATCACAGATGAATAAACTGAGACTCGAGGGATTAAAGTGCCCAAGAGCTGGTCAGTTTGTTGATCTGCAATTCAAACTCCTTTCTTCTGATCCCAAATCTTTGATCTTTCAGTATTATCACTTGATGAGTTATGCCTGCTTGGAGGCAAAACTCATTAAGCATCTATTGAGTGTGAAATTTGCAGATGCATGAAGAAGTCTCAGCCTCAGGACTTCTGAGGAGAGCGAATAACTACAATTCTAAAGTGTGCAAGAGACTGGAGATGGCCTGAGATCATTCTTTTGTCTTATGAGCTAGAAGAGAAGCAGATTGGCAATAGGAATTGTTAAAACCAAAACACTGCAAATATTCCCACCACTGGGATATTCACAGCCTGTCTGAGAGGAGCTCATGTTTGAGTAACTATTGCCACATTGACTTTGAATATTTTTTCTTGAATATTTTTTCATTTTTGTTGTAATGGTGCATCACTTCTCACACATTGATAACCTTTCTTATAATTTTGTCCCCATTTCCCTCCCACTACCCACTCCCAATCATCTTGTTTCCACCCCCCTTTGCTATTTCAAATAAAAAATAAATATATATGCAATATGCCAGGTAACAAAGTCAGATACAGTAACAATATGAGGTTAACCAAAGGGCAACAAAAGAGAAGAGAAATAACATAGTACACTAAGAACAACAATCATACAAGTTAAAGCTCTTGTTTCCATATCCTGGAGATCCTTTCATTTAGCCTCATCCTATATGACCTTATGTACCTAGGTTTTGTGCTACTGTAATCCTCTGCTAGGAGAGGTGTGTCCTGGGTGTGTACTAATTATTACAAATGAGGGAAACTATTGAGCCTATGTTTCTTTGGGCTTACTTCACTTAATATGTTTTGTTTTGTTTTGTTTTCCAAATCTTTCCCTTTCTTTACAAATGAGGCGATGTCATTCTTTCTATTGGCAGCATAGAATTCCATTGTATATAAATACATCTTCTTGAACCACTCATCTACTGAGGGGCATCTGGGTTGGTTCCATATCTTTGCTATGGTAAATAGTGCTGCAAAGAACATCATTCTGCTAGTGGCTTTAGTATGGCCTTGTTTCTGGACATTTGAATAAATGCCAAGGAATGGGATTGCTGGGTCATAGAGGAGCTCTATGTTTAGTCTTTTGAGGAATCACCATACTGCTTTCCATAGTGGTTGAACACATATTTTTTAACCTTTGAATCATTTTAGATTTAGTAACAAGTTACTAGTTTGGCAAGGTGAATTCCTTTACCTTTACCTAGCTTCCCTTAACGTAACCATTTCCCATAGTCAAGGAAGAAGTGTCAAAGCTAAAGCCTTAGCACTTGCATACTCTTGTTAACTAAACTACAAGATACATTTTTAAATTTGTTATTGTCTTTAAGTAGTTGTACAGAAGGCTTCAAATCAATGCATCAGATTATAGTACAATACACCTTGATCAATTCATCCTCCCTAAGCCCCTTGGTTTCCCAACTTTTAGCTCTTGAGTTAACGTGGCTCCTTCTTCCATACAATTCCAAGCCCTAAATACTGGCTTTTAAGTGGCTGACAGCCTAGACCTTTAATACCATGCATACAAAGCCAAGAATATAGACTTTACAAAATTTGTTGTTCTGTAGTCTATGAGTCAATGTAAAGATGCTAAAAAGGGAACCAAACCCACAGCACCTCCTTTACCTTTCCCCATCTATATTTCCATTAGCTTAAATCTAAATAATCTTGATATAGTATTATATCTGCATTGTCTATATTTGCATATATACACATGTTATGCTACTTATATAGATGTAAAAAGAAGATAACACAAGGGCATGGTACCCGGCTACGGATAATTTTCAAATCAGCCAAAAATTGTTAGGCAATTCAATAAATTGGCTGGGAATAACTAACTTCATTAAAATAACTAATAGATTCCTCCCTATTTCCTACCCAAAATCATTCAAAAAGATACAGGATTACTAATGTGTCAAACATTAAACAAGTGGAATGATGAGATGAAATGTGTTTGTAATGTTGGATAAAATTGTTCCTTTTCTTTTTTGTGGATCATGGGGCTTGAACTCGGCATAGGCACTGTCCCTGAGCTCTTCAGCTCAAGGCTACCACCTTACCCTTGACACAAGCCCCACTTCTCCCTTTCTAGAGGTTAATTGGAGATAAGAGTCTCTAGTCCTTTTGTGCCTGGGGCTGGCTTTGAACCTTGATCTCAGATCAGATATCAGATCTCAGCCTTTTGAGTAGCTAGGATTACATGCATGAGCCACCATGCTTGGCTAAAATTGTTCCTTTTGAAACACAAACATTAGGCCTGGCACAATGGTTCTTACCTATCCTAGCTTCCTGAGGCAGAGATAAAGAAGATTGCTGCACCTGGCCAGACCAAACATAAAGTTAGCAAGCTATCTATCACAACTAATAAACTGGGAGTCACTGTGTGGACCTATCATCCAAGCTATGCATAAATATGTAGAAATAGAAGGATCATAGTTCAAGCTAGCCCAAGAAAACTTAATGACTCTATCTATCTAAAAAAAAAAAAACTAAAGTAAAAAGGGGTGGAAGCATGGTTCAAGTAGAAGAGCATCTGCCTAGCATACACAAGGCCCTGAATTCTAACACATATTCAGCCAAAATATTAAACAATATTGTGTAAATACATAAATATAGCTCTAATATTATGAGGGGAGAAAAAGAACAAAACATTGGGTTGCAAAGTTAGATGAAAAAACATTTTCAAAATACCTGGCAGGGCAAAGATTAATGATGAGAACATACAAAAATGTCTCCAGATCAATAGGTAAAAGACTAAACACACCACAGAATAATGACCTCAGGGTTTGTATCCACAATTCACAGTAACAGCAGCAAACACAGCAGATGCATATCAATGAATGCTTGCCTCACTGGTCATCAGCACACAGAATTCAAAGCAACCATGAAATGCCATTTTCATCCAAGTGTTGTGAGTTAAAAGAATCTGCATAATTATGGAACTGAGGGAGGGGCAGAGAGACTTCGGCTCTTGAATGACTTGAATGGGAGCTGAATAAGGAGAAAGAATAACACCAGATGGAGGCTGACCCAACAGAGTCATCCAAGATAACAAACTGCTCCAATTGGATCAGTGCTGTCTCCCGAGGGCCTCTGTAGTAAAGACTTAGTCTCCAGCTAGACACTAGTAGAAGTTGGTAGAACCTTTAAAAGGCAGGCATAGTGAGAGGTCTCATTGGATGAATGCTTGAAGGAAGTACTGAGAACTCAGCTTCTTTCTTCCTCTTCTTTAGAGTTCCAGCTCTGAGATAAATGATATACTCCATGATGTCTTCCTGCCATGATATTTTGTCCTCCACCAGCGGTCTAAAAGCAATGGGTCTAACCAGCCCTGGACTATAATCTTCAACTCCGTGAGCTGGCTATCTCAGATATGTGTTACAGTAACAGAAGCTGATGGGTACACAACTGGTATATATCTAACCTCTAACCTGGGTCCATGTGGTTGCTGAGAGCCCCTCCAATAGACCACTAGGACCTAGAGTGGAGGTAGGAAATACAGATGAAATCAAGAGGAACATAGAAATGTACTTCTTGATGGCTGTCATGCACAGTTTTGTGTCCAGGTATTGTTGGCCCATCCTTACTCAATACTATCCACATCTCACATCCAGACCTGGTGAAATCTTCATAAGGGAATTTCAGCCAAAAGACATGAGGCCTGTGGCTACCAGCAGAGCTGAGCCTGCTGCTAGTACTACCTCACACTAACTAGGTCTGTGGCCATTTAAACCCCAGCCTCTAGAACTACAGGTTATGTAAACAATGCTTTCAGAAAGCCTAGTAGATAGCACTAGTAAGCTGAATCCCAGTTCATTCTTCATCTCGGTTAACATAAACCATTGGAGGAAAGCAGAAATGTTCATTATTACTAGTTAACTGTTTCTATATGGAACATTTTAATAATCATTGCTCAAATATGCAAATAACAGCAAATGCTGTAAACATCCATCCCCTCTTAACCCTATACCTTATACAACTTGTCATACTTACTCTGTATAATCTTAGAGACGTTCCACATCAATTCTCAGTCTTTCTCAATAATATAAACTTTGTTTTCATGTCACCATTATCAATGACCTCTAGCAGTTCTTGGAAGATTGAACCCACAACCCTGTCCATTTAACAGCCCAACAGAGCGCTTAGCACACACGAGCACCCCCTAAGCACTGTCTCAAATTAGCCTCTTGCATTTGGGTTGGAGCTCTCAGTCAAAGGGCTCTCTGCCAGTTGCTTCCAGAGTTGATAACTTCCAGAGCTTGCTGCTTCTGTGCAGATGTAAAGTGAAATGTACACCTCCCTGGCTCCAGCAAGGGAAGGGAGTTTCTGAAAGCAAACAGTTGTGTATCCTCCATCCAGGGGCCTTCATCCTGCTAACCAGAGAGCCTTCCTGAATGTGGCCTCAGGAGAGCATGGGACAGCAAGCCATAGGGCATGGGGGAGGGAAAGGCATGGCTTCCTCACCATCAGAGGCAAAAAGCTCTCTCTTCCCTCCACCATCCCTCTCCAAGCCCTTTCCCAGCCAAACTTAGAAAACTCCTCATGGATTTTCATCATGGTCAAATTACTCATTTCCAAAAAACCCCCGCAGATGGGCAAGTCCCCTCAAAACCATGCCAAGGACTCTTTAGGGCAGATCCTGATACTTGGCATAACAAAGCCCTGATTACAGCAGCACTCAGGGTGTCGGGCTTGCCAGAGGCTCGCTTTTAATGAACTTTACCATCCAAAGTTGGCCCAGACAACTAAGGTTAGATTTTGCCAATCAATTGGAATTGATTACTTCTCGAAAGCTGGGACTCAGCTTGCAGGAAACACATATAAACACACACACCCAGCATTTGGAGAGGGTTAGTTTTATTTCTTGGAGAAAAAGAGTTCTTGGTAGCCTGAGAGAACAATGGATCAGCCTTCTCCAGATTCCCAGAACACTGGCAGGCAGAAATCGTGTCGCTTAAAGGAAACTGGGTGGATGGAAAAAAGGCTTGGAGTGCCTTTGCAACATTCATTTATTTCTTATTAGCCACCACCCACCCATCCAGACAGCCAGTGATGGGATCTCAACAACACCTCCCTACTGTGGGTTGGTGTGTAGCTCAGCGATAGAGCACGTACCTAGCATACATGGTTCCAATATAGGAGGGGAGGGCAGGGAATGAGTTGGGAGGAGAGAGGGGAGAAAGGGACTTACTGAGAGCTAGTTATATCCATTTTTGATGCCAGGATCTATAATGACACAAATGAACTAGCTCCTATGCATAAAAGGTACCAGGCCACTGGCACATAGTAACAAAGGTTCTGCCTGGAGGAATAGAGAAAGGAGCTACAGGAATGTACATGAGGTTCAAGACTGAGGTGATTCTTAATTGATGAAGATGTATTCTCTTGAGGAACAAAGCAAGAGGAGGGAAAATGTTCTCCTTATTGCCATCCTTCCCCAAGTCTGTTTCTTGTGCCTGAACAATCCCCCACCCCCACCTACACTGAGAATACATACTTCCACTCCTTTACTAGAAGAGTGAATACCTCATCTTTACTTACAGCCAAGAGGAGTGTGAGTAAAGGCATCCTTTAGCTGCATGCCTTCTCCCAACCAGGACCCAAGGTCCTGTGGCCCTGAACCAATCAGAGTCTACAGACCCTGGAGTTCTCAGTACTCATTCTCCTGTCTGCATAAGCACTGCGTTGAGGGGACTGTGCTCCATTGTCCTCCACAAATTGAATAGCATATAGCACAATGCCAGTCTCATAGTAGGTGTTTAAAGTAATGCCCACAAACTGTGGACTGAAGGATTGTACGAGCTGGTGAAGGACTGCCCCTGGAATCATGCATCACCAGAGTATTCTTGAAGAAAAGGCTGCAGACCAAGAGATGTGTGCTAACCTAAATGGCAAAGTGAGGGTCAACCCCCCATATCTCATACTCTCAGTTCACAGGGCTCCCAGCCTCCCATGCTATGGTGAACCAGGACAACACCTATGCTTCCAGGCTGAGATGACCTTGAACAATACTTAGGGGTCAAACAGCCAAGCCCAGAACTAAGAGAGATCTTTGGGGACCAGAGTCTAGGCCATCAGGCAGCAGCTACCACTGTAGCTCTTCAGGATGAGGACCAAACCAAGTCCAAGCCAGGGAGGGAGGTGGGCCTGAGAGAGGTGGAGGCAGCTGAGTCCGGCAAAGGAAGAACCCAAGTGGATGAGGAACTGGTGTCAGAGAGAGGAAGAGGAAATGAATTCCAGAACAGAGAAAGACAGGGCAAATAAAGTACAGTAAGGGAGGGGAAGCATGTGGGAAGAAAAGTAAATAGATATTATAACAAAGAGAAACTCAAAAGCAAATGAGATCATGAGAGATACCCGAGTGAAGGGAAAAATAAATATCAGTGAGGGAAGACACAGCCTAAGAGACAACATAGGCAAAGGCCAGAGAAGAAAGTAACCAGTGGCCACAAAGACGACTGGTCCTCCCCACCCTCTTGCCCCAGCCAGGCTGGGAATGGTTTCCTGTCCAGCACATTCTATTCTGTTGAAATCTCTAGCTCCTGTCTTGTAGCACTCCTAGTCCTTCCAGGGTACACAAAAAGGCAGGAAGGAGAAAAGATGCAGGAATGCAGGAAAGCGAAAGAGATCCAGGACTCAGAACTCCAGAGGGTACCCCATCTTTGTCTGTGATGCGGGCCTCTCAAGTTGTCTTTGCTTGGCCACCAAACATGACCTGACACTGGCTTTCCATCCTCAGCTTGGCTCTGTGCCTGCCCTAAGACCAGAAGCCTGAGGAAGAAGGGATTGTGGAGCCCTATAACCCCCATCCTATCTAGGCGTCAAGGTGGAAGGCATTCATTTTCTCAAGGTTCTCAGGTTTCTGCTTTCTCATTCATAAACTATTGCATGATCAACATTTTAATCTGAAAGGCAATAACAAATATACCTTTTCCCCAGCCTACAGTTGTTCCCAACAACCCCAGTCTAAACGTCCCATGGACATGCATGCTGACTCTCTCATTACCAATTCGCAGAATGTCACTTCCTGTCTGTATCTTCCCAAAGAGAGGCCAGCACTGTCCCAAGCAGGACAGCTAGTCTTACTTATTTTTCATTGTCTGAATTACTCTTCCCCTAAGTCAAGGAAAGCCTGTCGTTAGTCCCCTTCTATTTAACCTATAGATATCTATACAGTTTTCTCTAGGGCCTGCCACAGAGCCCTGTTTCAATTAACTTACAGCTCTTTGTTAATGAGCAATAGCATGAGATAATAAAGATGGAAAGTTGGAAGGGACCTTGGAGATGCTCTCATCCAACCAGAAAAATTCTATAGCCCAGGATGGAGGCCAGGCCCACAGAGGCCGTGTTAAAATGTACAAAGTCATCCACTTTTGTAGAGACTTTGGGATGTGAAATTAATTCTCTCTATTCCCACAAAACCACCGTCACTCATTGACCGGCTAGGTATGCCATTTGTTAAGCTGGAGTTTGCCTTGAAATACAAAGCTCTTGGTCTTGACTTCCCAGGATTGCCTGTTCTTGGTGCCATTTCTGAGGAATAAACATCCCGTTACCCTGAGGAACGAGCATCCATTCCCAGCCCCATCCCAGAATACTAGCATGGGGCCAGATGCTCTGACATGTGCTGACTGATCAACACAGCATCTCTGGATGCACGTGTGTCCCAAGCATGTGTAACAACCTTTACTGAGACTAACTAGTAGTCCCTAACTAGTGTCCAAGACAACAAACAGTCAATGTCTGAAGCCATATGCAAACCCTACTGCTACTATGCTTTTTCTATCTATATAGTAAGGGTTCCGTGGTAGAATGCTTACAAGGAGATCAGGCCTTCAATCCCCAGTAATACTGAGTCTGAGTAGTTTTAAAGAAATTAAGAGGAGAGATGTGTGGTGTGAACCTGTAATCCCAGCTACCTGGAAGGGAGAGATAAGAAGATTGAAGTTTGAGGCCAGTCTAGGCAAAAGTGAGTAAGACCTCATCTCAACAGATAAACTGTCATGGTGCTATACCTGTGTTACAAGCCTAGCTATGTTGGAGACAAGATAGAAGAATCCCAGTCTTGGAGGAGGCCGGCCTTGGAAGAAAATGTTAGCAAAATCTTATCTGAACAAATAAACAGAGAGAAAAAGGGAAGGGGGGGACACTGTCCAAAAAGAAATGCACTCTTAAATTGACTTATGTGACTGTAGCCCCTCTGTACATCACTTTTATACTAGTAAAAAGAAAAAAAGAAGTATGACTCAAATGACGGAGCACTTGCCTAGAAAGTATAAGGCCTTGTGTTCAACCACAAGTACAGAGAAAGAGGAAAGAGAGAGGAGAATGACTTGAAGGTTTTATCTAATATAATCTTATTTTTCTCACTCCCATATCCACATTGCAGAATCTTCCCTGTTCAAAACTCTGAATGAGCCAGTTGTTCACACTTATAATCCTACTCAGAAGGCTGAAACATGTAGATCAAGGTTTGAAGCCAGCCCAGGCAAAAAATAAATAAATAAACAAAACAAAGCAAACAAACAAAAACCACTTCCATGAGACTCTTGTCTCCAATTAACCAGTCAAAAGCTTTAAAAGGCATTGTGGCTCAAGCGATAGAAAACTTACCTGTAACCTACAAAAAAAAGCTGGGGTCTGGTACTCAGGCCATAAGTTTAAGCCCCAGGACTAACACACACACACACACACACACACACACACACACACACACACACACACACACATGCGCGCGTGCGCGCGCCCTCTCAAGTATTCTCTTGCTAGTGTTTTGGGGGACTTGTTGTGATGGTGGTGGTGGTTTAATTTTTGTTTTCCCTCCAATTTCTCTTTCTCTCTGCTCAGTTCCTGTCAGAGGGAGAGGAGGTTTGGAGTCTAAGTCCCGGGTGATTTGAGGTGACCAGGAAAGGCAGAATGACTTGGCATCTGTATTCCACTGGCCTCTCTGCTGCATTACTGAAAAGGCTTTCTGTAACCTTTTGCCACTGCTTTCTTTAAAGGCTTCAGCGATTTCGATATTTTGGTTTAGTGTCACTAGAGAAAAGCTTTACAATTCGAGCTCGGGAATTAGAAGATATATTTGTAATAAGAATCGCTAACCACTGTCAGCTGGCAGGCCCGTGTCCATGCATGAAAATGATGCCATTAGCTTTCATGACTATGGGCAAAATGTAAAGATCATGGATCATATGAGATTGCAGAGACATCAAGAGAATGAGTGACAAAAAAGAAAAGCTCTCATCATTTCCTGGGGTTTATGGGAGGCAGGGTGTATGGCTAACATACACATTTAGCCCCTTGATGAGGTAGAGAGCTTGATACAACTCGTCTTTGCAAATACTAATTTTCCCCCTTTATTGTACCTAACTGCTTTCTCCAATAATGTTGATGACTCATGCAGTTGCATCTTAATGATGTGATTGGAAAGTCTGAGAGAGAGTCAGGAGAGGAGAAAAGAAGAGCAGAGATAAACAAGAGCTACCCCTTAGTGCCCAGTGATGCCCAGCCTGTCCCTAATAGGAAAGCTGAACCAATCGCAAGCATGACTGCTATGGATAGGACACAGAGTGAGGTATCCTGGGGTAAGTTTTCATTTCTAGGCCATGTGCACTCTAGCAGATGGGTTGATAGTCTCAGAGCCCTGTGTGTCCAGTAAAATCCATCTTCATGCAATGAAAGAAAACTGCCTTGCTGAAGTTGGGGGGGGGGCTGGATGGATAACCTAGTGAACAAAGAGACTAACTATCCATGTGTTAATAACACTTAGACTTTTGCAGGATGAGAAAATAACCGAGGAGGACTCCATGGGATAACACAGATACAGGGTCAGGAAACCAACGAAATGATGCACGAACCCTCACTTCTTCCACTTGTTCCCATACCCAATTCTCATGCCCATCAAAACAGGAAATTCTCATCAGCAACTTTTCCCAGGTAAGGCAGAGAGAGTGAGGGGCTACTAGGATTTTTCCTGGATACAAGACTTGAAAGTCTGTGCTTAGAGATCTGCTCTCTGACTTAGAGATAGTGGACTCACCCCTCCACCAGCCTGGTTGGTTGGTTGGTTGGTACTTGGGATGGAATGTAGGGTCTCATGCCTGTGAGGTAACTGCTGTACCACTTAAAAGCTATTTCCTCAGTCCTTTTGCTTTTTTAGTAGTTCAGAAGAGAACATTTGGTAGGAGAAGAAACACTGTGGCAAATCAAGGGTCCAGAATCCAAGGCATCCAGTGTATTTCAGGAATCCAAGTAAGATACTCTTCTCTGTCCTTAAACCCCACACCTGTCACCTAAGAGATAACGTGGCACTTTTGTTCTTCTTCAGCATTGGCTGATGAGGATAGATGTCGTCCCTGGGCTCAGTTCTAATATTCCCTTGGTGTCAAAATACATAAATAAATGCATAAATACCAATTTAAAAACATAGCATTTGAAAGATACTCTTGAAAAGTTCCCTTCACACCTAGATGTACACCTAAGAAAGACATGACACCCAGGCAAGTTAAGCCATGTGTTTGATCTCTCACAGCTGACTTTGTGTGTGTGTGTGTGTAGTGTGTGTGTGTGTGAAATGCATATTCAGCTACATTACAATGTCCTCATAGTCCAGAGTTCCTTGAGTCATCTTCTCGGGATGCCTCCATAGCCCCAGTTTCTTGTGGGCTTCTGTTTTGCAACAGAATCATCAGAGCCCATTTTACTTGATTGAATCTCTGAAAACAGGCTTGGGAATGCATATCTTATTCAACAAGCTCCCTAGAGATTCTCACTGGGGACCCACTTCCATAAGAAGGAGGCTATTATCCTTGTCTAAAGATGAGAAAACTGAGGGGATGTATTTTGTCCCATTTACTCAGCATTCAATCATGGATTCAATCTCTATTCCTGAGGATCCCCTGTCTTGGAAGTAATCAATAGTTTCATTCTGCCCATAAATACATATGAAACATCTGGTAAGGGCCGGAAGTGGTTGTACACACACACACACCAGCCTTTGCTGGTATTTAGCTCAAGTGGAAGAGTCCTCAGTCTGTGTGAGGCTCTAGGTTCAATCCCCAATACCACAAAATAGACAAAATAAAGAATATATCCCAGGTGCTGTTACTAAGAGATATCTGCAAAGCAGAGTTAGGGATGGGACAGAAAGAAAGGCTTTAAGGCTGTCATATGTTGCATTTGGAACTACTTATAGAAGGAATGGTAGATACTAGGTACCCTATATCTTGTGATAAACTCTATTATCTTATGTAAACTGCCAGCAAGCTATGAGAAGTTTTTACTATCATCCCTTGCTCAACAACAAAGATTAAGTGAATACCTGTGGTCCCCTAAGTGAGTAAAAATGGGAATCAAGCTGTTTGATTTCTCACTCTTGAGCCCTGGACGAAGGCTGTCTATGAGCTCGTGAAACAAACAGGAGCCAGGCACCAAGCTTCCAGGTTTAGTATCTTCTGCCAGGGTGTGTGGCTGATTAACAACATCTCATAAAAGAGGCCACAGTTAATTCCTATAAACGAGTACAACAATGTAATAACCATTATAACAGCAATCACTATTGCTAGAACCCTTTAATGAATTACTGATGACTTCCCATCACCTTAAAAGAAAAAGCACATTCAATTGTCCAATCCCAGGAGGAACACAGAAGAGATATACGGCAATTCATGACATAATCTATAGTGGATGGGTTATTTAACTTGGGGAAAGGCCTCACATCTGGAATGTTCAGACTTCTATCAGAAAGCCTACAGAAAGTCAATTGTGACTTTGACTAGCTGACAGATAGAAAGGTACCAAGGTTCCAATAGCCCTTTCAAGGGCACATGTCCACGGACTTAACTCCATCCCTTGAAGACTCCACCACCTCCTCAAAGTGTCCCAGCCTGAAGACTAACTTTAAAACACAGGAGCTACTCAAGAGGAGTAGTCTGGAGGGAAGGAATAGCAAGTGGTAGAGAACTTTCCTAGAATGTGTGAGGCCTGGGTTCAAGCTTTGTTGCTGAGAAACAAACAAACAAACAAAAGCTCTAGTACCAGTTATTTGAACAGAGTAAATTTAGTATAGAATTGTTCCTCAGGCATACAGCTGATTACAAGATGGCTGAATGATTGCCATTAGGCCTGGGAAACACAGAGACGAGAAAAGAGCGTGGGATTGTGAAGGGGGCACATGAAGATGCTCATTTGCATCCAGATGTGCAATGCGATTGTTTCTCCACATGTTGAAGAACCGGCAAAGGGTGATTATTGGGACAGCAAGGTAACTGTTCCAGCTAGGCTAGCAGGCTGCTCACAGGGCCAGCAGTTGAGTAGAAGGCCAGAAGAAGTAACCACCATTTCTCTAGCTCTCAAGGATTACCATATTCAGTGTTAGCTGTCTCTTTGAAAAGTGAATGGCTTTGGGAATCAGAGAACACTGGAGGTTTGGATGTTTCTCTGACACGTTGCAATCTGCCAAGACTCAAGCAACTATTAACATCTAAACACATCTGAAGATCTGCTCTATACAAATACATCTACTATCTCACTCCCTTTCCCTCCAAGTCCCAGAAAATCAGCTTTTATCAGTTCCACTATAGAGTGTGAGCAATCAATTCTGAGGGCAGAAGGGGTGGGGGCTTCAGAGGTGACCCACAAATCAGCAGAGCCACACTTGTAAAGTTGAGGAGTGCTGTCCTGGGAGGTCCCACCCACCACTGGAATATCCACTGCCTGTGTGGCCCTGACCCCTGTATGGCCTAAGGAAAATAAGACACAGAATGGCCCCTACACCACTTCCATCTAGGGGGAGCAAGAACAGCTGTCAAACTGTATCCTTGTCACATGCATCACCTCAAAATGCCCAAAGCAGCTTCTGTGGTGAAGTGGTCTGAAACAATGCTTTAAGAAAAAAAGACCTGGCTGGGTGTGGTGGCTAAAACCTGTAATCCAAGCTACTCAGGAGGTTGCGATCTGAGGATCAAGGTTCAAAGCCAGCCCGGGCACAAAAGACCATGAGACTCTTATCTCCAATTAACCACCAGAAAATGGGGCGTAGCGCTGTGGCTCAAGGGGTGGGACAGTAGCCTTGAGCTGAAGAGCTCAGGGACAGTGCCCAGCCCCAGAGCTCAAGCCCCACAACTGACAAAAAACAACAATAGCAACAAAAAATCCTGTCTTGTCACATACATTTAGGAAATAATATATCAACTCTATCCTCTCTGAAAGGGTCCCCAGCTGGGCTGGTATAGCAAAGGCTCTAAGAGTAAACATGGCCTACAATGAGGTAAGTTATTCAATTTGGTTCAACCAAAGGCTTGGAAACTATAGGCCACTGTTCTTATTTGCCTACCATGTTTATTGATAGTCTTCAGCTACAGTGTTTTGCATTGCATACTCTGGGAATCTACTTGTGGGTAAAGGGAAGTTTGGATGAGGCAGTATGGGAAAATATCACTGGCCATGAGTCAGTATATAAACCCCAACCTCTGATCCATGGGGTAGGAAAGTAGAGGACAGTCTGGGAAATGAGGCACGCCAAAAGGCATGCCACCAGCACAATGGAGAAAATACTGAAATGTAGTTGGGGGTAGATGTCCATAGCCCTATGAGGAGAAACAGAAGACAAGCTCAGGAGAGCTGGGGAAAGCTCACCGAGTAGCTCAGACAATAGATGTTAACCTGATGCTCTTTGTAACACTTGCTGTATGGTATCCTTGCATCTCTTCTTGTGCAGTAGGGAGAGCTGGTGAAGAATTAATAGGAAGAATAAAGTCAAATGTCATAACAATCATTGAAGAAAAGACAGGCAATCCAATGTAGAAGCAAGCACAAGGAAGGAAGAAGCTCAATAACTGAAAGAAAACAGAAAATATACTCATCTTGATGATAATTAGTGTAAGGCAAATTAGAATGAGATCTCTGCCTATTCTGCTTTCCATTGAGTTGGTTTTCAACACTAAATTTGATATTACTATATACCGGTAGCTATATAAAATTTCCAGGCCACGTTAGGAGAGTAGCAGTTGAGTTTCTACCAATGGCTCTTAATTGGGCAGAGGAGATGATTTTGACCTCAAGGGGATATAGAGTAGTGTTTGGAGACATTTGGGGAGCATTACAAGTGAAGGGGAAACTATACTATTATCGTTTAGAGGATAGAGACCAGGGATTCTGTTAATCATGTTGAACAAAACACAAAACAGCCCTTCACCATAAAGAGTTATCCTGCTCTAAAATGGTGAAAAGGAAAAAATGCTGACATTGGGAAACCCAATGAATTACACGAAATTAGACATCTCTGGGAAGGTCCCATCAAGGTCAGCATTAAATGCTCAACTTCTGTTTCATCTCTGAATCCAGATTTGGCCAGCTCCCATATCCAGATAACACTGCAGTGACAAATTATTGCTCACTGACCTTTGAACCAAAGTCACTCAACTTTCCTCTGCAGTTTGTGGGGAAACCAAATAGGAGGAGAGCAAAGTTGAATCCCATCAAAAATAATGCCACTGAAGCTGAAATAATGGCTGAAGAAAAGGTGAAAATAGTCTTTTTGATATTTTTTTCACCAGCGAGAGGCTTATGGGATTCTTAACCCATTAGACCAGGAAAGCACAATGAATATTAACCAGGAAACAGAAATAGGACATGTCATATTTGGATTCTGTTTTCTTTTTTATTCTGAGCAGATAAAATTTGGACTTAAAGATGTTTTTGGAAAAATTGGTTGTGCATTGATCAACTCTCCTTTCGGTATGAATTCGTCTCATTTTCTGCCTTTTTAAGTCTATTTCCAATAGCAAAAACAGTGCCAATGATAATTAAAACCCTAATTCTACCCTGCATTCATTGTTTTAAAAAAACAGAATGAGTTTGTGTAAAGTTCTCAAAAATAATAAAGTCTCCATATCGTCCCAGAATAACAATGATTTCAAATAGATAAGCATACAGGGGAAATATCCATAAATACAGTGAAATTAATTGCTTTTTTTTTAAAAAAGAAACTGCTTTAAAATGCAGCTGTTAATTGACCTACGGTTAGAGACAATTTCTACATGGTTAATAACTACTCTTCCCAGACACAAGAGAAATTACTTCCATTGGAACACAGTCTCTACACGAAAGCCAATGATGGATGAGGTTGCCCCCTTTTTTTCTACTATGCACCCCGTAACTAGATGGGGTTCCTTAAGTTAATCCTGGGCCTCAGTGAGAGGTTCTACCACTGTGAACCATGGTGCCACTAATGTTTTTCTGGTGGTTAATTAGAGATAAGTGTCTCACAGATTTCCCTGCCTGGGCTGGCTTTGAACCTGAATCTTTGGCCTGATGCATGCAATTCTGTGTTTTCCTGAACCTGCATCTTCTCTTACTCAATAGATTGATTTTTAATCTAGGAGGAATATGCCCTTGGGTATTGGTATCATTTCACAAGGGACTCAGCATGGCAAGTGACCGATCTTTCATTCTCATTTATTCAGTGGACTAATTAGGAGAGAATTCCCCATTCCCTGTTGTGTGTGCTCAGCACGACCATTTTCATGGGGACACTGAGTCAGGTTATCAACTGAGTCAGAACCTTAGGAGTTTCTATAGCCTTCCCCATTCCCCCAACTTTCATCCAAGGCCCTTGTCCTAGAAGATATACCTATCTGAGTTCTACCCAGAGATCCCACTGTTTTATAACATCTGTGTTAAGGTGGACAATAGGATACCCCAGCCAGAGAGTGGAGAAGGCAGAATGCAACCCAGTACTGGTCCTCTCCTTCATGGGCTCTCTGGTTATACCCAAGCCACAAGTTTCTTCTGCTTCCCTGTTCTGGTGCTTTTTTTCTCTCTTTGCCTCGGATGACCTGTGGAAAATTATGCCTCTCCTACTGGTTCTTTCCCTGGGGAAATCTCCCTCCCCTGTGGCTCCCGTCTCCTCTCCTCACAATATCATAATAAGAGCCTGGATGAACTGTTCCAAGTTCATGAATCACTGTGAGTATGCAGTCTGAACCTATTATCACTTTTCAGTGGGGGCCGAATGTATTTCCCTTCCATCTCTCCAAACCTGGGGCTTCCCATTGCCTTGTTGGCCTTTGACTGCCTTCCAGTCTTTCCCACCCAAATTTAATCCAAGAGCGATGCGACTATGCAACTATTGTAGCACCGCGTGTGAGAAAGAGAAGCAGAAACCAGGAGAAAGAAGCTAGAGTACAACCTCTGTTGTATATTTTGGGATGTATTGTTGGACATTTTTGGAAACCAATTAAGATGTTAAGCCATACAATAAATTGTGACTCCTCTCTGAGACAGGTTTGCATAAAGAGTGTGAGGTATTTGGGATTGTCTTCCTCACAGAATTGGATCGAAACTCAGTCTTCCAAATCTCCCCCAATTTAAAATACTAAATCACTGTCTATTATATTTGCCAGTCCAGGATTCATAGCTCAGAAATTAAGTTGTCTTTCTAACCCTCATAATACCAGAAGAGGAAATATTCTCCTCTTTTACTCAAAATGAGAGCTAAACCATGGTTGGTTTTTAAGGGTTGGAAAAATACAGGTTTTAGATTTTGCCTTGTTATTCTTACTTTTCTTTCTCATCCTTTTCTATCTTTTCCTCTCATTTTTCTTTGTCCCCCTTACATCTTTTTTTCCTCCTTTCTTTTTGGCCTTTCATGTTTCTTATTCATTTTGCAAAGATTCAGTGATGTTACCTCAGTAATACCACGGAATAAGCCATTAAGTAAAAGAAATTAAATGCATGCCTCCCAGAACAACTTCAGCTCCTCCTATTTTCCAATCAAATTATTTTATGAAAAACGCATACTTCTAAAAGAAATGCACTCATTACATTATTTTTGTAGCTGCAATCCCACCTCATTCATCACCTTTCCAATAATTTTTAAAAAATAAAAAAGCTGTGCACTGGTAGCTCATCCCTATAATCCTTGCTCTGAGATCTGAGATCTGAGGATCCAGGTTTGAAGCCAGCCCCTGCAGAAACATCCACGAGACTCTTATCTCAATAAACAACTCAGACAAAACGAGAAGTGATACTGTGGTTCAAGTTGTAGAATGCTGACCTTGAGCATGAAGAGGCTCAGAGACAGGGCTCAGAGACAGTGCCCAAAGAGCCAAGTTCAAACACCAGGACCCAGCAAAATAATAACTAACTAATAATAATGTATACTTCTCATGCATCTTAATGACAACTATGAAGCAAATGCTCATAAAGGAATCTTCTATCTTTTTTTGTCAGAAAGAAGATAAGCATTTGTGTCCCACAAGCAAAGCTCCAACTTGCACTGGGCAGTTAGAATGCAAGTCAACTGAAACTATAATTGGGAAGGTCTTCATGCCAAGTGCAAGCTAATACCTCCAGGGTGGATGTCGTTCTCTTCCTTCTCCCCCTTTCCCTCCACTCTCTTCTTCTTTCTTCTCCTTTTCCTCCACCTCTTCCTCCTCCTCCTCTTCCTCCTCCTCTTCCTCCAGTAACCATTCTATGTAATCTAAATGTCCATAAAGGTGTACTTCCAAGGAGAGATGTGATAGAACCAACATTCCTGAAGTTGTTTTTGACTAGTCTTCTCTGACTTTGAGAACAATTAGGCTTTGGAACAGAGGTGTCATTTTCACTCCTAGCAATATTAAAGAGAGATTTCGTTCTTGTTTCTTGCCTTTCCAAATACTCCTAGAGGGACTGAGACTTTCGCTCCTGGTTCTATTAAAAGAGTAGCCATCTATCTTTGTGAATTGTTCCAGAAGAACCCCATATGGCCTTAACATATCTGGTATTCTGCAGAATGTCCCCAAAGCTTCTGTGTAAATTGGCACCTCAATCAATAATCATTAAGATGATTTTTACATACAGGAACATTTAAATAACCTAATCAATCTACTGTGTTGAAATAAGAGTGAATCGTGATAGAAGAACCAAGAAAAATACCCTGAAGATATCAGCATAAGGATCATAATGTCTCCTAATTGACTGTCAAAAAGAAATTCATAGCCTTCTGGAGACTTGTTTTTATGTCTATTGGCAAGTATTTTTCACCTGTTGCTAAGAAAAATGTTTAATATGTAACAGATTAGAAGATTTGGTAGGAAAGAAGAGAGGCAGACCTAACTCAGAAAGAAATTGGGAAAGACACAGTGAATGAGAAAAAGAAAGTGATGTTTTAAGATTGACTCAAGAACTGTGCAAAAGGCTGGGACACTTATTTAGAAGGTTATTACTTGTTCTCGATGGCTTCCAATGGAATCACTGTAATTAGAGGAAAGTTGATACATGGGAGATCAAAAGTGAGTACTAAATTATCTAATAAATAAGAGGGTTGCAAATACTGGAGTAAGACAGTGAAGATGATTCCAATAGATCTCTGTCCCTTCCACATCCTTGATTCCATTTTCTCTGCAGTCAGTTCTGCTCTTTATCACCTCCAATGCAAAACTGATAATCCACCATGAATTTCTGATATATCCTATCTCCTATTTTTGTAGTTCTTGAGTTTGAATTTAGAGCCTATGCTTGCTAAGCAAGCATTCTACCAGTTGAGTCATGTCTCCAGGCCTAATTTTTCCTACCTTCTACTCTTATCCCAAGGGCTCACTTTTTCTCTGTCTTTCTCTCTCTGTCTCTCTCTCCATATATATACTTACATCCATGTTCATTGTTTGCCTCCTATTTATTATGGGCTTACTTTAGACTGCATCTTTGATTTGAAAGTATAATATACATTTATAATACAACATTCTTACCTTTATTTCTAAATAATCAGAATCTTAGAGCTCATTTTTCTTTAACTCAAAATCATTTTTAGAAGCTGGGCATGGTGGCTCAGAGCCAGCCTGAGCACTAAAGAACATGAGACCTTTTTTTTGGTAGGGATAATGTATAGAGGGGTTACAGTTACATTTGTCAGGTAGTAGGTGCATTACTTCTCTTACATTGATACTCATCTTGTTTTTGGATTCTTATCTCCAATTAACCGCTAGAAAAAGGGAAGTACCTCTGTGGCTCAAAGGGTAGGGCAGTAGCTTTGAGCTGAAGAGCTCAGGGATAACGCCCAGGCCCAGATTTCAAGCCCCATGACTAACCAAAAAATAAAATTTTTAGAGAAGGAATTTTATTTTCATTGTCATGACTTGTAGTTTGCATTTATTTTATGTTAAACTTAAAGATCTGATCTTATAAAATGTCTACTTTAGGGAATTTATTATGTTTATTACTGTATACAAAAATTTGCCTTTCATGACATATGCTTAAGGAACATATTTTTATTTTAATATAAATATATTGTTATTCATTGTTTTGGATTGGCCTATGTTAGTGTGGCACCTAGAATCCTGACATAGGGAGGCTAAGGTTGGAGGACTGAGTTCAGCCTGAGCTATACAGAGAGACATTGTCTCAACAAATAACTTGGTTAATTAGTTTTCAAAACCTATCTAGGTATTTACTTTTAGTCTATCTTATTTGTCAAGAGTAAAAGAGTTCTGCAACAACCTCCCAAAACAAATGTGTTTCTGAGAATTTCCCATTTTATTTCTAACATTTTTAGCTTTATATATTTTGATGTTATGTTATTCAGCAAATAAATTTTCATGACTATTTTATCTTCACTGTGGATTGTAAAATGACACTCTTTGTCTCCTTTAATATTATTTGGCCTAGAATAAAGTCTGTCTGAACTCCTGCCATTGCTGTTTACTCTGATTCTGCATTTCCCTGGTAACATTTATTAAGTACTTTTTTTTTCCAACTCCCTTTGTCCTTCAGTTTTATGTAGCACTAAGAAGAGATTTACTATCTTACACAATAAGAGAATTCAAGTCTTTTCTATTGTTGGGAAATGCTGTCAATTACAGAGAATCTTTAAAAATAATCTAAATCCAGTCTTTCACTGTCAGTCACTACACCACCTCGGTGTGGTTTTCTTAGGGGACGGGGCTGTGTTTGTTGGTCCTTAGGTTCATTTTCCTACTGGTTCTCATTGGAAGGCCTTGGTAAATCCTGAAGGCCTCTGGAATATGGAGACATGGTACTAGCGTGACCTAAAAACACAAAGAAATGAAAAGTAAATACACAGCATGTCACCACTGGGTAAAGTATTGTGGTTCACAATGGTAACATTATTCATCAGTTACATCTCCAGGTGTGTTTCTTCTCTCAACATACTGTGGGTATGCATTGCAGAAACGTAAAGAAAACCATACAATAGATTCCTTGTTGTCCATTGCAGGATTGTAGTCAAGCAAGGACTTCATATCCAGTGTCTATGGTCAATGCCAAGCACCAATGCCTACATGTCAACATCTGCTCCAAGCACTTTATGTGCAATTCAAGCACATGCCTCAATCTCTTCTTCTGTAAAACAAGGATCCAGTGAGGCAACATAGTGCATGTAAAATTCGAGAGTATGTCTCTTCACTTTTAATAACCAGTATCTAAGAATTGGTTCGTCTTATTACTGAACGGTTTGATATCTTGTGTCCTAGCTGACTCTTGTACTCTCAACATTCTTCGAATTGTAGTTTTACTTATTATTTTTATGTCATCTACATTTTGGTTTTTTTTCTCAGTCATTTGGAAAGAATCTGCTCCTTTAGCATTTTGGTTTGATTTATTTTTCTATACTTTGAATCACTTTGTGTCCAGTTTGTGAGATTTAATGTCAGCTTCCATCCCTCATGCAATGAGCAATTTAGTGTGTTGATGGTTTTCAACCCCTACCCCCAACCTCATTTTCTGTTTGATTAGTTCTGTATAATTGAGAGCCATCTCTTGAGAATTATCCTGGCATTTGCATTCAAATCTGCAGAATATTTGCCATTTTCACTTTATAACAATCATTTTCTCACAATCACTCCTTGATGACCAGAGTTTCCACATTCTTGAGCCACTCATTTGAAGTCAATTCTTAGCTGTGTGTTGTTTCTATTCAGATAATTCCCCTCAAATTACAGTTTATTCGTAGTATATTTGAAAAGATTTTTCGGTTTCATAGAAGCTTTTCCTCTCTCTCTCTCTCTCTCTCTCTCTCTCTCTCTCTCTCTCTCTCTCTCTCTCTCTCTCTCTCTCTCTCTCTCTCTCTCTTCCTCCTTATCCCTGTGTATGTTACCTTTATTTATGAATGGTGTCTTTGTTTATTTTCAGTTGCTACAACTAAATAACACAGACCTGATAATTCATCAACAATAGGATTTATTTAGCTCACAGTTCTGAGTGTTGAAAGTTCAAGATCAGAATTCTGGCATCCACTGGACGTCTGATGAGGGTCTTCTTCTTCTGGTATGGAGGTTGAAGCTGATAGTTCATGTGGTAGACCACCAGGCCTTGGGCTCAACACCTCTTACAGAACACAAAGAAGAGAGGGGAGAGGAGTCTTGTCACATGGCAAGACTTTGCCAGTGCATCAGAGAGAGCTCACACTTTAACCAGGCCAGCTCTTCTTTAACATCGGTACCCATTAACCCAGGATTTGATGAATTCATTGACAGCAGTAGAGCTCCCTCACCCCCACTCACCCTTCTCAAAAACTCTACTTCCAAACACCAATGTAGAGGATTGTTTCCCCTGTAGGAAATTTGGAGAACACTTTCAAATCACAGCAGAGGCCTGGACTGGTGATCTTAAATCACCCACTTTCCCCCTCAAAAATCACTATAGAAGTTATTCTACCCTGTGACATCTACCATATCTTTCTTGATGCACATCTTTGCCATTCTCTTTATTTACAATACCTAAATTATTTTCCCCTTTGGAAAATTTGACCCTTGATGATTATTGTTATGGCTTGCAGATGAAATGACCAGAAGGTTAGGCCTAACTAGAGAAAGTAGGTTATAGGAGATTGATCCTTGGAGATATCTTTTCCCTGCCTTTTTCTTTCATGTATCTGTTGCTCCTTCCCCTCCCTCCTTTTCTCCTTCCCTCTCTCACACCCTCTTTCTCTCTCCCCTGTCTTCACTATCTGTGCATATTAGATAAAGAAGCTCCTCCGTCTGTGCTCCTGCCTCCAAATTCTCTACCTCACAAGCCCAGAAACACAAAGCAAAGTGGCTGTGGATGGAACTCTGAAACCATGAAACCAAATAAACCTTCCCTGTTTTAAGTTGGTCTCTTCGGGTCTTTTGGACACATTGGTGAAAAAAATAAATGATACGTAAGTTTTCTTTAATTTTTTTGTTGCTAATCTTCTGTTTCGTTAGTAAATAAAATACTCCAAGATCGGTACACATCCTGGATCTCTCAATCAAGAGAAACCCATGGGTAAGCAAGTAAGTAAGTGAGTATGAGAGTGAGTGATTTTATTCTCTGATGTAGAGAATTACATTTGAAGATGCTACATTCCTTTATCTGTTGTCATCTATTATTCTCCTTACCCTCTATATGTTTTTAGTTTAATAGTTGTTAATCCTGAATATATTTATTCTCCTATAAAATAAACTCAAGACTTGAGTTAGACACCATGTTTTTCTTTGGTTCACCAGTAGACCAATGGTCTACTGTTTATATATCCAGTAGTAAGTAAAATAAATAAGCAAAGGAGCAGAGAAGTAGACTGTAACACTGACTGAATCAGACATCTAAAAAAGTATTATGAGCCATATTGTCATTGACGTCTTTCTATTTATTCCATTTATATTGGTGTGCAAGTAGGTTATTGCTTAAACTTTGAAATTAGAAAATAAGTCCTCCCAGCATCCAGCATATGGCCATGATTTTAATGAGAATAAAGTGCGTTCACTCTCTTTATAAATCCCAAGACTTTAATTTTTCATATGTGATGGTAAAACTGCTAAAAATGAATAGAATTAGTTCATGCCCTGCCAGGAGGTTTGGTATGCTCTTTTGAAAAGAACATGATTTTTTTTTCTGTTTTTTTTAGAAGACTTTTCTTCATGAAGAGACATTTGGAAAGCAGGAGGAAAATACTCCCATCATCCCATCCCACCCTGGTACTCCTCTGCACACTACTGAACATTTCCCCATGTTTCCTTCCAAGCTTCTTCTTCAATGTAGAGTCTCCACGGCTGGGAGTGTGATACCAAATTGGGAACTTTAGGCAGAGAAGTAGACACCTACAGTCTATGCTGCAAAGACATTATTAATACTATTATTATTCAACGATCATAAGACTTGGACTCTGGGACTGAGTGCCGTCCCTGAGCTCTTCAGCATAAGATTACCACCCTATCCCTTGAGCCACAGCCCCACTTCTGGTTTTCTAGTAGTTAACTGGAGATAAGAGTCTCACAGACTTTAGTGCCCAGGCTGTCTTTGAACCGTGACCCTCAGATCTCAGCCTTCTGAGTAGTGATGATGGTTATAGGTGTGAGCCACCACACCCAGCTTATTTTTATTTTTATTGTTAGTGGTATAGTTTAAACTTGGGGCCTGGACTTATTCACTCAATTTTAGTGCTCTACCACTTTGTGTTACAGTACCACATCTGGTTCTGGTGGTTAACTGGAAATAAGAGTCTTCTTCCACGGCTGGCTTCAAACCTTGGTCCTCATATCTCAGTCTCCTGAGTATCTAGAATTACAGCCATGAACCACCAGTGCCCAGAGGGTGTCTTTCCATTTTGAAAAACGATGGCTGTTTAGGGAAAAAAAAATCATCCAAGGGCCCACATGCCAAGGTGACACAGGAGAAATCAGAACTGAGGGTTATATTATCTGTGGGTGAATCTTCATGTGTCCAGAATAGTGCAGAAAGAAAGAACTTGGAAAATAAAAAACATGACTGAGCTAAGTAGAAGCACATCATTTTTCTGGCTTTTACCAGGGTATATATTTTATGATATTTTAATAAGAAACTGGAGGTTTTCTTACACAAATCATGAGTATGCCAACTGCCTCAAAAAATTCTATAAAGTTCTCAATGCAGGTAAAGTCTAACTATTTGAACATGTTTGTATTTCCTTCAGAAATTCCTAAGTGATATCCCACCCTCACTCCCAGCTCCTAAAGGGCCTGTTCTGTTTATTATAGAAATCAAAACTAGGCCTAGATAATTAATTGGCTATCTGTTCAAGGTGCTGATACTGTGGAGAGAGTAGAAATAACTATCAGTAGTCATTGCGTCAAAAATGGCTCTTCCAAAAGGTATTCTTTGATGAGTATGCTGATTTTGAAACCTAGACATTTCTATTTTTTAATTCCTAGGAGAGACTTTCATTTCTTTTTTTGTGTGCCAGTCCTGGGCTTGAGCTCAGAGCTACAGCACCACTTCCAGCTTCTTTCTACATATGTGGTACCGAGGAATCAAACCCGGGTCTTCATGCATGCTAGGCAAGCACTCTACCACTAGGCCAAACTCCCAGCCTGAGACTTTCATTTCTTTATCTTTCTCTTATGGGTAGGATATATTAGAGTTAAGAATTCAAGGGTCTCACTTGTTCCTTGGTCTGACATTAGCCACTATGCTCCTGTTTGTGATGATGGCATGGGCCATTATGCTTAGTTTTTTTTACTAGTTGAGATGGGGGTCTTACAAACTTTTTAACTGGGCCCATCCCAATCCTAATTTCAGCCTCCTGAGATGCTAGGAATACAGGTATGAGCCATAGCCCCACTTCTTATAAATTATAATATACACAAATTACATAATATGTAACATTTTGCATTGCCACTCACTTACTATGATATGGTTTACAAATACACACCACCATCTCTTTCTTCTGTTGTTCCATATCTTCATTGAGAATCTACATTGAGAAAATGCATATAACAGATCCCGAACTGCAATATTCTCTGGAAAACTTTAATGATTCATACTCAGCATTCTGACACTGTATGAAGACAGATGTCTCCCACAGAGAAAAGAAGTATACCATGCTGTACAAATATCTGCTCTGTGTAGCTGTTTTTTAAAATTAGTTTTATGCTTTTAGCACAACAAACCAACTCTCTGTTCTTCCAGTTATACAAAACAATTCCTTCAACCGCATAGCTACATAGTTAAATAAGTAACTCTATACATAAAGATGCCAGGAAACTGATACCACTTCCATGTCCGTGGGCTCAGGCAGCCATACTTCTGCCACTAGTGGTTGCATAGCTTTGCTTCCTAGCTCATTGTGATGATGTCTTCTGTCAGGATCCAGTCCCTCTTACATTGGCTGAAGGACTGGGAAGCACCTGGCTGGATGACTTTGAATACACTAAGGAAAGAGGAAAGCTCTAATCAGAGACCAGTAGTCTATCTCATTTCAAAGCAACAGTAAAGAATGATTCCCCTCTATTCTATATAATGTATGTGGACATTGACATTTATGAACAAAACGAATTTTAAAAAAAGAAAGGATGGACAACCATGAGAAGTATCTATTGGTTAAGTTTTTGTGGGAATGACTAAATTCACAGTAGTATGAGAGAGACCAAAACACATTAAACAAAGAGACGGGAAACAAAGAAACACAATATGGTATGTTCACCAGTTTCATACAAGGGAACAGGAGTTGGCAGTGTGTGCTGTCTGTCCTGATGAAGAGTGCTTTAACACTGACATTATTCTAAAAGTCAGTTGTGTTATGACCCCTACTTACTTTACAGACAGAACCCCCTCCATTGCCTACACTCGGAACAGACCCAACACATTTATCCTCCTCTTCTGGATCACCCACTTTCACATGGGATGCTTACCCTTACCAAGCAAAATTAGCCAAGGTCGTTGCTGCTATGAACCCAGTTCTAAGGATGAGGAACCCTGAAACTCAGAGAATTCAAATCACATGCCCTTGGTTATACAGCTAATGAGAGGTAAGTCAGGACCTGATTTCCCTGTTCCTTAGAACATACCTATTCCAAGGCCCAAACTCTGTAAGACATGGCAACTTTATAGAGCCTTTTTTTCAAAGAGAAAGAACTAAGAGTTGGAGGTTATGTAGAAAGATATGGAGTGTTGGCTGAGTATAGCTCAGTGGTAGGTAGAATGTTGCCTAGCATGTATGAGGCCTTGGGTTTAATCCTTAGAGAGGAAATAAGGGAGGGAAGGAAGAAAAAAAGGGAGGGAGGGAGGCAGGGAGGGAGGGAGGGAAGGGCCAAAGATCCTTCCTCTCTTAACTAATCATTTTTAATAGTTAAGTTACTATTGTTAATAGTAAGTTACATTTTAATAGTTCAAGTTACTTTAAATTAACTTTATGTTGATTGCCTTCCATTGTGGGCTGAATCCTCTCTCTATTTCCATGTTGAAGTCCTAAGTCATAGCACCTCAGAATGTGACCACAGTGGGAGATGAGGGCTTTCAAGAGGTAAAAAGGCCTTCTTGAGGACCCTACCCCCATCTGACTAATGTCCTTACCAGAAAAAGAAATGTGACCCAGACTGTGGACAGGGGTGGCCACGTGAAGACACAATGGGGAAGAGGTCATCAGCTAGCCAAGAAGGGAGGCCCTGGAAGAAACCCACTCTGCTGACCCCTTCATCTCAGACTTCCAGCTTCTGCAACTGGGGGGACATAGATGTCATTTAAGGGATCCAGTCTGTAAGCTTAGGCTGTGGGAACCATAGCAAAATAGCCCACTGTCATTAGACATACACAGAGGTGATACTCTGAACCTTGCTGAAGCCTTAACACAATCAGCTCTCCCTGGGTGGCTTACTGATGATGGCTTTCATTGCACAAGGACAGGTCTAGAGGACCAAGTCTGGGACACTGTGTCTTGCATCCAAAGCAGAGGTGATACTGGCCCGCTTGATCTACATTTTTCTAAGGGCTATGCCTCACCTTTCTCTTTGTCAAGTGGCTACTTTTCAGAACCTTGCAATAAAACGAGCACAGGCCTGCTGTTGGCAGAAACCAGCTCTCCGTTTGGGAGCTACTGAATCAGGGCCTTAACAAAACATGAAATGACAAAACTGTTTCCAGCAGAGGATTAATTGAGCCAACTCAAGGCAAACACAACGTATTTTGGCATTGCTTTTGACAGATGGAAATAAAACAAACATTAGCAACCGAATTGCAGCTAACAATATGCAAAATTAAAGAAGGTACCTTTTTAACTTTGTCTGGGAGCCCACTAGCTTTTTCTTATAAAAAATGTGTAGAAGAAAAAAAAAAGAAAAAGAAAAAGACAGAGCTGTTAATCTCGTTATACAACCAGTTAGCACATGCAAACAAGGGGAATTCAAAGTCTTTGCATTCAGGGGAGGAAACAAATAGTTGACACTTATATTTATTGAAGAGACTGGACTGGAAAACAACGCTACTCTATTAATCAGAAATGATGTAGAAAATACTTAAATAATATGACAGAAAGTGCACAGACAAAATGAGCTGCGGATAAATGTGAGCCTAAGGTCCAAGTATGTTTCTTTTTTATTGAAGGTTAAATTTTCAATTAATATTCTTTTTCTAGCTTGTCGCCATCTCTTCCAAGCATCACTGTTAATTGCTAGAAAAGAATGTCTCTTGCTGTTTGAATTCTGAACACAGAAGCCCGAAGTTGTCAGCAATCTAATAGGCATCAGAGTATTGGGGCAGAAATCAAAAATGACTGTTTCTAAGCAAAACCGAAATGTGAGATTCTGCAAAACCAACTGACCAGTTAAAAATAAATCCCTTGTTGCATTTGCTTACTGTCTGAGTCCATTTGTGCTGCTGTAACAAAATACTTGGGGTTGAGTTACTTTTACATAGTAGAAATATGTTTCTTATCGTTGTGAAAGTCCTTAATGAGGCTGGAAGATTTGGTGTCTGGTGAATATTTGATATCTTTTTCCAAGACTGCACTGGAAATGCTGTGTCCTAACATGGAAGAAGAAGAAGATGGATCCACTTCCCTCCTCTCTTGAATTAATATCAACATATGAACTTGGAGAGATATGCACTGTCCATGAAACTCAGTTTTTGAAAGTTTCACTTTTGATCTCCAACTCATTATTGCAATGTGCAAATAGAAACCTGTTATAAGAATTTCCAGACACAGAGATTACAAGAGGTTTGTGACAGACCAGGGTGTGCATGTACACTTACTTGAAGTATCCATAAAAGGGATGAATTCAATGGTATTAATCTTTATGATAGAGCAAGAAACTAGGACACAGTATCTCTGGCTCTATGGAATCTTAATTGCTTCAACTGATTGACAAGCACTGGGGCACTTTCTTCTTTGCTTACACCTTGCTGCCTGGGAAGATAGGAGAGAAAATTTAGGAAGCTATTGGTTGATTGAGAACTGGAGTTGAGACAGGTGCAGGTGACTATTGGCTGTCATCTTAACTTCTCAGAAAAACTGAGATTTTAAGACCACAGTTTGAAGCCAGCCAGGGATATGTCTGTACGATTCTCATCTCCAATTAACAAGTAGAAAGCCAGAAATGGAGTTGTGTCTCAAGTGGTAGACTTCTAGCCTTGAGGTAAAAGCCAAGTGAAAGCTTAAGGCTCTGAATTTAAGTACTAGGGGGTAGAGAGGGGAGAAGAACTGGATTTGGAAATAGGCTTAAACAAGGATAGGATTAGAAGAAAGGTTTGGCATGACAGTCATAATTAAATCTGAGGATGGATTTAAAGTTGAGAACAAGTGTTTTAATTTAAAATAAATAGCCAGGAATCATAAAAAGCATGCATTTTTCCCCAGTGAGTCAAACCTAGTTTTTTAATTCAGCCATATCTCTTAGCACTTGTACAACTTTAGACAAGTCATGTAAATTCTCAGTCTCCATTGCTTCTCCGGCAAGATGAGAATATTAGTGTTTACTCAGTCTTCTGGAAATATTTTCATTATTTCAACAAAAATACATAGAATTGATTTGTGTCTCTTCTCTCTCAAAAGGACATTGGTTGACCCTAGCCTTTTGCCATGCAAAAGCATTAACTCAAAATGGATCAAAGACCTCAATGTCAGTCCGAAACCTTGAAACTGCTACATGATAGAGTTGGAGAGACACTGGAACTCATAGGCACAGGCAAAAGCTTCCTGAACAGAATCTCAGGGTCATAACAGATTGGAGAGAGACTTGATAAATGGGACTACCTAAAAATAAAAAGTTTCTGCACAGATAGAAACACAGCCAATGAACTGGGAAAAGGTATTTACCAATAATACATCAGACAAATGCTTAATATCCAGTATCTACAGGGAACTCAACAAAACAATCACAAAATTGGCAAGGGAACTAAAGAGAGTATTATGAAAAGAAGAGGTTAAAATGGCAGAAAAGCATACCAGAAAATGTTCATCATAAAGGTAATAAAGGAAATGCAAATAAAAACAGCCCTAAGATACCACTTTACCCCAGTAAGATTGGCCAAGATTTTGAACTCAGACAATGACAGATGCTGGCAGGGTTGTGGAGAAAAAGGAACCCAATTGTACTGCTGGTGGGATTGTAAGTTCAGCCACTCTGGAAAGCAGTGTGGAGGTTTCTTAAAGAACTGAAAATTGACCTTCCCTATGATCCCACCATACCACTCCTGGGCATCTATCCTGAACATCATAACTCAGGATATGATAAGGACACCTGCCCAGCTATGTTCATCTCTGCACTATTCACAATAGCCAGGCGATGGAAACAATCCAGATGCCCTACTGCAGATGAATGGATACAAAAAATCTGATATATATATATATGTGTGTGTGTGTGTGTGTGTGTGTGTGTGTGTGTGTGTGTGTGTGTGTGATGGAATTCTACATAGCCAACAGACAAGATAAAATAATGGCATTCACAGGGAAGTGGGTGAATCTAGAGCGAATCTTGAGTGACCAAGACCAAAGTCAAGACCAAAGGAACAAAAGGCACATGGTATCCTTATTATGTGACTATTAGATCCAAATAGTACAAGAGCTAGGACTCAATATTTGTATACCCAATGCTATGGACATAGTATTGGAAATATAAACACAACTACATAGATTTAAAAATTTATGACTCTATAGATATAACGTTTTATTACATAGATTAATATGTACCTATGACATACAAACCCTCAGCCTAATTTTAATTATGCTCTAAAATCTAAGTTCCAGTGAATGTATATAGAGATTCCCTTCTTGAATACTTGTTTGTTAAATACGTCATTTGAAATATGATGTAAAGCTCAATGTTAATAAATTCTTTAATGAAAAAAGGACATTAGCATCAATGGAAACATTTTTAATTGTCAAAATTTAGGAGAATTATACTACCAAAATCTAGTGCTAGGTCAAATCCCAGCTCCTACATACCTCCAAAATGCACAGGACAGCATCCTTTATAATTATCTAGTCTTGAATGTCAATACCCTTGATATTTAAAATCCCTATATTAGATATAGATGGCTACATGATAGAAGACAGATAAATAGCTCATGAAGAACTCAGTGATTTATGGCTCTATCAGATGATTGATAGGTAGATAAGATATATTCTGATTTGGGGCACAGTGGCATTCAACAGATGGGAGTGATTTTTTATTGAGTTTGACAACAGGATTAATAGCATTAGAGGATAAAATGAAGGATACTACTAAAAGTGAAATGATAGCCTTTGAAATGAAAATGTATAAGCCATCATGCCAAGTGCTCAGTGTGCTTAGCTCATTTAAACTTGGGTTCATTCAAGATCAGATTAGTGATAGGACCAATAGATTGGGCTGAATTTAGAATCAGAGCTTTGGAGCAACCATAGTGATCAACTCTTTACAAGGAATAGACACCACTAACTATTTGCTCTGGACACATGCAAAGCTTTGAGCATTCCAGTCTAAAGTCCTGAAGTTCAAAGAGAAGAGGCAGAACTGAGGTAGTGTTCACCTGTGAGAAAGGTCCACTCTATAACTATTTACCTGGCGTTGGTATAGAACCTGTAGATGAACAGTCTGTCCAGAGTGTATACACATTGCCAGGCGAAGAAGCAAGATTAAGCTGGAGGGATTTGAGTTTCATTTGAAGAGAGAATGCCAGATGAATTTGATTGCTACTAAATTTGAGGCCAGGCAGTTATTTTTGTTACTTTGTGTTTAAGAAACTAAGGAGTCTAGCCAATGCTTCTACTCCAGCTACGTGTAAATGCAGGGTTAAGTGCAGGGTGTGGGGGGGGGATGGGGAAGAGGAAGTAAGGATCTCTGGACCCTATAAAATCAGAGTCTTGGAGAGGAATTTGGCGCATGGTCCCATCTTACACACAAGGTGGCTCACTGTCCTCACAACCACATCTCAAGGACTAAGGCTCATCATCATACCTAAGACGGAAGAAAACTAAATAGTGCATGATTTTCTGGATGAAGGAAAGGAAGTCAGACAGGAAGGAAGTGAGTTGTCTAGATGGAATGGGAAAAGGAGAAAGAAAGGCTTGATGGTAATCCCTCTTCCTCAAGAGTCAGTAAATCTGGACTCCTCAATAGAGTGGTCCAGGTAGACTGTCTCTGGAATGGGGTTGACTTGAGTTGCAGGCTTCCTGGACGTCAAATAAGCTAGATTCCTACCTCTGTGTTCTCATTCCACAGGGTCAGCCATCTTCCAGACACAGAGTACAGAATGTTGAGGCTCTGGAAGCGACATCTATATTCTCCTTCCTGACAAGGCAGATATCTTCAGATAAACTGAGGAGGTGGGATTTGATTTTATACTTCAGTCTTTTAAATCCGGTTTCGGCTGAAATTCCTGCATGGCCTCAGTTCTCTCTGGGTGTTCTGCCAGCATGTCTGGGTGAGAAAAGGAGAGGTCCAAATCTGAGTCACAGTCATAGTGACCTTGTTCTCATATCTCTGGCAGGCCCCTGGGGAATTTTTTTTAAAGGCAATCATAACAACACAATTCCACTTTAGAACGTTTGCCTTAGTTCAAAATCTTCAGCTCATTTGTAATTAACTCTAGCCACTGCCTCCCAGTCCCCAATAATCAACAATCTATTTTGTGGTTGTCATGAATAATACTGCTACGAACTTTTATGAGCCAGCTTTCAGAGGGGCATACCTTTTTTGTTTCACTGCTAGACTTTAAATTGCCCCTTGTAGATCCGTTACTAGTAACGGAGCCAGCCTTCTCTTCAGCCTTGTGCAGGAAAATAATGGAATAGCCTGAAATCCTACCTACTATGTGCTTATGTCATTCATTCCTTGTGATACATCCCTTATAATTTTGTTTGTTTGCTTATTTGTGACAAGGTTCTGTTGGATAGCCCAGATTGGTCTGGAACTCACTATGCAGCAGAGGCTGGCTTCAAATTCGAGATCTTCCAGTCTGTCCAGTGAGTACAGAAATATGGGTAAGTGACAGCCAAATCAGAATGTCAGTATTAGGCTTGCCCACCATGTCTGCACTACCCCCAAAGACCAAAGTGGGAGCTAACTGGTGAATCAATAGAAAGATGGGAAAACATGCTAGGATATGCCTATGCATGCATACACACACACACACACACACACACACACACACACACACACACAATCCTATTCCTGGTACAAGTAATTTTTCTGCTCTGTATTTGCTTTTAGTAGAAAATAACTTCAAAAAATTTGTCTAACTACAAAAATGAATCTAATAAGTGATGTTCATATTCTGCTAATCTTACAGATACTAATATTCACTTAGGCTTTATGTTTGCAAAATACTGTTCCATAGGGATCTAAATTTATTTTTTGAAAATCATCTCATATGAGAAGGAAAGACAACAGCAGACACACATGCCCATCTGCACAAATGAGCTGAAGATATAAGGCTTCCTGTAAGGTGACTGTCACCACTGGGTTTAGGGCATTCTCATCTGTTTCTGATGAGTGACAGGGTCACTTAGCAGAGGCAGGGTCAAAACAACAAGATGCACATTTTTGTCAAAATTCAGAAAGTAAGGATGAAATTGTAAATAAAATGTGATTTAAATTAGAAAATGAATGGGGCTGAAAGCCAGTGGCTTACACAGGTAATCCTAACTCCTCAGGAGTTCTGTTCTCCTAGAACATAGTTTTCTTTGACATCAAAGCCACAGTAGTCACAGAAAATCAAGAGGATAGAACTGTATTTCAGCATGTAGCTATCTGGGAAATCTGTACCTCTTGCATTGGGTCTGCAGTATTCCCATCAGTATTTGCTTCCTTCTGCCCTCTCATGTTTCTCCACTGTGTTAATGCTTTACCTTTTTTGAGACTCTTTGACAGCATGGAGTGTGTATGTGTACATATGTGTGCATGTGTGTATGTGTGTGATAGATGTACAAATATCCATGGGTACCTATGCTCTGATCCTTTTCTGTCCTTCCTCATCTGTAATTGAGCATTGTATCAGGCTTATCCTTAAAATGTCTTTGGTTCAATGTCTCTCTTATTTAGAATTTTAATTCAGTATGTAATATCTTTATTCTAATAGCAAAAAAAAGTTTTTCTTAAAAGACTAGGAAGTACTCCATTAGTTCAAGGCCATAGAAACACAGTCTTTTTCTTTTTCTTTGTTTTTCCTTGATGACAATGGAGTTTGAATTCAAGGTCTTATTATACATTTAAGATATACCTCTAAGCCAGGTGCGGTGGCTCATGCCTATAATCCTAGCTACTCAGGAGGCTGAGATCTGAGAATCAAGGTTCAAAGACAGCCTGAGACTCTTATCTCCACTTATCCTCTAGAAAAAGGGAAGTGGGGTTTGGCTCAAGGGTAGGGTGGTAGCCTTGAGCTGAAGAGCTCAGGAACAGCTCCCAAGCTGAATTCAATCCCCATGACCCACAATATGTGTGTGTGTGTGTGTGTGTGTGTATGTGTGTGTGTGTGTGTATCCAGTCCTTTCTACTTTCAAATAGGATTTCATCGTTTTTGTCTAAGCCATTTTTCCTGATCTATAATCCTCCTCCTGCTACCTTCTGCATGACTGGAGTGCACCATCGTTCTGGGCTTGTTTGTAGAGATGGCTTCTTACTAACTTTGGCAAGGCCTGGCCTCAAACCATGCTCCTCCTGTCTCTGCCTCCCAAGTAGCTAGGATTATTAGCCACCATGCCCAGCTGGAATTAATTTTTGAGACAGAGCCAGGCATACTTTGTTAGAGCTATTTGCATTGTGCTCTTGGTCCCGCAACTCAAGAGGAGGTGATATGAGTGAGTCAAAATCTACTCTGTCCTCCTCTTTCCACTCTGAAGTGAGTGTTTTTCTATTCATTTCACACTCAGGGGACACACTCTCTAAGCTTTGTAATTTAATATTTCCTTTTCAGCCTTTAAGGAAACTCTTTCTAAACCCAATGCCAAAGTTTCAACAACACCTTGGGTAACCCTAACTCAAGCTGGAACCAGATATGTGTGAGGAAAATTATCAAGACACCTTTGAACAGTTCTTATATATACCACAAATATCTATTACAAAAAAGAAAGATTAATCATAATAAGAATGTCCTTTTCATAGAGCAAAATTTTTCTCTCTTGATGCTTAACCTACCCACGTAGACAAGGTTAAGCTGTTCACCTTAATAAGGGGCTATTAAGACACCTATAATTAAAATGACTTTTGTCTAGAGTGCTAGAGAAAAATTATAATTTTTCCCTGAGAATTATGAAAACATAATAACAAGATGAATACAGCAAATTTGAAAAGATAACATTCTTCCTAATTCTCTTCCCTTTCAAAAGACATAAAAGAACAGTTTCAATAAAGAACAATCTTTCTTGAGGAGTACAAGGACACTGGAAGAAATTTACTTAAAATGCAAGTTCCCTGGCCAAGATAAGCCCTATTTTGCCTCTAGAGATAGGAGGTCAGACCCAGGGCCAGACCTTTCCATAATATCCCATGTTACATCACTGTTGTGATTAGAAGACAATGTTTTGAGAAACTTCGCAATAGCATGTTCAATTCTTTTAATTATTTTCTTATATGATTCACCACTTTCTTATGTAATTTATCACTCTCAGCTTTCACTTCCTCTCTACCTCTTATCTACTACCTATCTGGGTAGTTCAATATATGCTTTTTGTTTAGCCTGGTGAAATTTAAGAAACCTGAATTCAGACTTCTCTTAACTACATTTATTCAGATCAATTCTCATAATACCCTCCAAGAGCCAAAGAACAAGAACCTATTTATTGCATTGCTGTCTTGCTTTCTCCTAGTATGGAGAAATTTATATTTAAAACCAACAGATTGCGGACCAAAGATTCATCATAAGATTACCAGAAACATGTATTTGAATTTATTTTTACTTTGTTCTGATAAATTCAAGGTAGATTCAATATGCACTATTTGCATTTCTGGTGAAGAATAGTATGTTTCTCAGGTTTTATTTTGTCATTTTTATGTTTTTGGTTTCTTTTTTGTTGTATTTTGCTATAGGGTTTTGTTGCTGTGTTGTTTTGTTGCTATTGATAAGTTTCTCTGAGTTACAGTTGAAGTTTTGAATGCCTCTTTGGTTTTTAGTGTGAAGCTGGTTGTCTCTTTCTATATTGGAAAGGCAATTGACACTTAACGAAGAACAGACAAAAAACAGGGATGGGGCAAGAACTGTGGCTTGATTCTTGGTCAGCTCACATTGGTCTTAAGGCACAACCAAGGAGGTAGAAGAGATGGAGGAAGGATATTGAGGTATGGTAGGCTAGACAGCGATTTGCGTTCCTGGGTTCCTGGACCCACTTTTCTTCAGATGAAGACTTAGAGGAGCTAAGCTGGCAGGGAGTGGTATTTCATAGTTTCTGTCTCAGTCATGATCTTAGGGAGCTTCTGAACCCCTTGTTCCAACAACATGGACCAAGCATTAGACCCAATACCCTAGAGAAGGAACTGTGAGCTTGGGTGGGGCAAGCCTCATGAGCTGAGGGAAAATCTTAGCATGGCACTTAACTGAGAACTATCAGTCACCCACCAGCAGCTGGGGCACTAAGGACCTTGGGACCAAATAAGGAACCTATGAGACGCACCACAGCATTCTCTTCCGAGGGCCCCTGACGGGTAACAAATACTACTGCTTCTTTAGTGCATGTGCATTGTGTACTTACCTATGGATATACAACAGACCATTCCAAAACATAGTGACTTAAAACAGAAACATAAACAGAATTGTGTTCATGCTTCTAACGGCTGGGCTGGGCTGGGCTTAGCGGAACAGTGGGATGGCTCTGTTTCTATATCCTCCATATGGAATCTCCAGGCATCCTGTCAGTGGAGCCTCATTCACCTACATGGAGCATTTCATCCAACCCTGAACTCCACTAAGGTAACTGGTCTTAGAGATTTGGACCTCACCTAAGCATTTGGAACAAGGCTTCTCATTTCAGAAAATTTGGGGCTAGGTGACTATTTGAGGAGGGGGACACAAGGAATAGAGAGCTATCTAGAATACTGAGGAAAAACCCAGCCGCCTCTTACCAAATGCCATTAGCACTTCCCCAGTTGGAGTCATGTAAAATATCCTTTGATCAAACCAAGTATCTCCTAGGGGTAAAATTAACCCCCATTAAGAATCACTGCTTTGGAAGAACTTATATTTTAAGTTCTACTGCATTGTATTGGTTAAGTCATAAACATAGCCTGGTTTCATAGTACATGAATACCAGGAGACATGGCTTACTAGGGGCCAGCCAGGCATCCACAAGAATCACACTCATATTCTCCTTTTATAATGAGAAACAGAGATTTGTTCTTCTGAAGTCATAGACAATGTCATGGGCCAAAATTAGAGCCCAGGCGTGGCACATTTCCTTGGGGTGTCTATAGAGATGTCAAAGGTCTACTTTCAGAAAGAAGTTCCCTCAAACTCCTTTAAAAAAAAACATGAGAAAAGAAAGGTTTTACTCAGGCTTAGTTATGGTTAATGAAGAAAACATTAATCACTTGAAGTGCTATTTTGGAGTTCATGAAACTGAAATGAAGCACAATATGAAATGTTCATTTACTTCTAAGGGATTTATTTTGTGAACATTCCATCACTCAATCCACTTTGCCTTAAAGTTTTTGAGGGGAAAAACACTTGTGTTTTAATATGAAAAGTTTTCTCTGAGTAGCACAAGAACAACCTCTTTCTCTTGGAATTGCAGTCAGTGGGAGTTGTAAGTAGAGCCAGAACATTCTATTACCCTATCTTCTCACAGAGGCAGAATTTTTCCAACGTTAGCATACCAGTACTTCTGGTTGGGGAAGTAGCTCAGAGGTAGAGCATACACCATATTTTGAGTTCTGTTTCCAACACCACCAATCAAATCCATTGTAGCTCTTCCCAAGACCTCATCTTCTTCCAGATATATAATGGTGAAAACTTAGCTTCACCATTGCCTGATTACATAGCTATTGGTTAGATATTTAAAATTCTGGAGCTTCAGTTATCTTATCTGTTAATTGGATGAGCTAATTACTACAATGTCAGATTCATGTTGAGAAAAGGATATATGTATCTATTTGGTCCCTCATTGTCCCTTCCTGGGTAAGGAAGGATGGAACGGCACCAAATGCCATACACAGGACCAAGAAATCATTGTGACTCATGGACAGTTTGACTCATAGCTTTCCTCTCTTCTTAAGGAAGCCCAGTGTAGGAGAAAAAGCTACCAGTGGATTGTCGTGTGTCCTACCATTAGCATGACTTGAGGATCCCAAGATACAAGTTTAGCTCCAATTAGACTTGGTAGTGTTAAGGCAAAGCATGGTAAAGCTCTTGCCTGTGATCCTTATGTAATACCCAACAGGAACAGTGACTTCTCTCTTCTATTACTCACTCACCCTTGGGTATCTGAAAGCATAGAAATAACTTTGCTTCCTTCATCCCCACCTATTCTAGAGAGAGTGAAAAGGCCTTGGCAGAATGAAGAGAGAAGTCAAGTGTCATCCATTAGTGAATATAGTCACACTCCCTCCAAAGTGTTTCTTGAAACACATCCTGTGATTTCCTTTCCATGTTGGCATTAATTTTTGTGTGTGTCAGTACTGGGACTTGAACTTAGGGCCTGAATGCTATCCCTGAGTTTTTGTTTTTTCTTCTCAAGGCTAATACTCAGTCTACCAATTAAACCACTTCCAGTTAAGCTTCACTTCCAGCTTTTTGCTGATTAATTGGAAATAAGAAACTCATAGACATTTCCTGCCTGGATTGACTTCAAACCGCAATCCTCAGATCTCAGCCTCCTGAATAGCTAGGATTACAAGAATGAGCCACTGACATCCAGCAATCTATTTTTAATAGACAAAACTATTTTACCTGAAATTCTCAAGACCCTAGTGGTCTGATTAACTGAATTTTTTATTTAACAGGATCACATCAGGTACATACTGCCTGCATGAATTCTCATTTTCAAATTTGAAATATGGCAACAGCGTTTTCAAATAAAATTTTAATCAAACATAACTTAATATTTATCTTCTAGCTTGAAAGTCATGATAGGGTGTTTTTTGCATTGCCTCCAGGGCATAATAAGAAACATCTATTTTCCAAGACTTATAAGGATAAAAATATGGATTATTGAAAGTTTTTCATTTATATATTAAAAATGACATGACTTCCTTCATAGTTCAAAAGATTTGAGTTGAGTCCTGGCTCTCAGCTTATGAGCTGGCTGTACTCAAGCAATTTAATCCCCACAAGTCATATTTTTTTAATCCATAAATTTGATATAATGGCATTGCTTTCAGGAAATTATCAGATAATCATTGTAAAGCCCTCAGTACAAGCCTGCTTTGTAAGTAAGCACTTAATCAAGTGGACTGTATTTTTCCCATTCTCTTATGTTTTAGATCCTACTTCAGATGCATGAAAAATAAACAGGCAGAAAAGAAGCCAGGAAAACAAAACCACAGAACTGCTAACTATTCTCACGGAGAAGATGGTAACAAAGAGCTGATGGAAGGAAAGGAGATTTGGAGCTCTGTGACACATCTGGTAACAACCATCTCCTCTAATCTTGTGGGTGGGGAAACTGGCATATTGGAGAGGCCAACTCAGATGCCAATCTTAATCTGTGAGTCAGATTTCGGCTTGCTACTTGGGTAAATTTGTGAGCATTATAAAGTCACCCATGAATCTCCCTTGCTTTGGCTAAATTTCTTGCAATGAATTTGTGGAATACATTATGAAGTTCTGGTTTGTGCCGCCTTGCGGTTTCACATATGCACAGTGGCTTTTCTCTGCCATTACTCATCCTTGGTCATCTAATAGTACAATTGTTTCTAAGAGATTTTGCTTCAGATAATTTGTATTTTCTCAAATTATCTAAACCAATTTCTGTTCAGCTCCTCATTCGTTCTAAATAATAGCTAGAGGTCTTATTGCACTTGCAGATCTGTTGCTTGTTTCGTTATTCATGTGCCTCAATTTCCAGGAGGATCAGGTGATGACAGGTCTGGGATCAGATAGAATCTCCAGTGAGAACCCATTGCCCGTGTCTCAGCCAACTGAAGAATTTCTCTTTTTTCCATGACAACTTTGCTCACACAAGATGGGATCAGCTGTCTAGTTTGCACTTAGGGAGTAAAAGTTGTCCTAAAGTGTGAACAGAAAATCCCAATGAGCATCAGCAATTAAAAAGAAATCACTCAGATGAGAGAAAACAACATCAACAACATAGAGGGCATCCTATTTCATCCCTGAGAAACTACAAAACAAAGATTAGTAAGAAAGGTAGCATCTCAAAAACCAGGCCTGGAGAAGGCCTTTCTGACTAGCAAATAAGACTGTTATCTTGAGTTGGCCTCTTTTGTATGCCTAAGTTTACACCCACAGGTCTGCCATGGTGATTCGAGGAGATGGTTGCTACAGTGTGACTCAGAGCTATCAATCACCCTTTTCCCGGCAGACTCGTTCCAAAGGAAGCTGCAGCCTGTACATGCTCTGTATAGGATGCTTCCTGCTTCGTGTTATCTGTCAGGTTCTAGGATGATGAGGAGAAAGAAGGCAGCATTGTGATAAGAGAACTGGCAAGAGGAAGTGGAAGGCCAGAGAAAACTGGACCGTTCTCCTGGGTTACACATATCCTTTCATAGTCAAGCTACACAAACAGATGAGCAAGGAGAAGAAGGATATTAATTACCTCAGTTTTTCCAAATTCCTTAATCCAAACACTTAAGAGGCAACAGCAGATATTCAGAGTGTAGACCTATAATGCAATTTGTTTGCTTTTGCCTCTTGTAAGATCTTGGTCTCTATTTCATCAACTTAAAGTGGGAATAAGATTACTGGCCCTGTAGGAAGGTGGTAAAATAAAATGGCACCGCATAAAGAGTAATGTGTGATATGTAATGTTAAAATTATTTTTTAAATATCCTTTAAAATTTATGCTAAATTTATCCTTTGGGGCTGAACTCTGCTGCTTACTCTCCATCATTTTGCTTGCTGGCTAGTGCTCTGCCACTGTAGCCACGCTTCCAGCACCATTTTTTGCGAGTTAATTGAAGACAGAGTCTCGTGAACTTTGCTTGCCCTAGATGGCTTCAAGGCCCAATGCTGTGGGTCACAGTGTCCTGCTTAGTTAATAGGATAGGAATGAGCCACCAACACCCCAATCTAAATTATTCTTTACTTTGCATTACCTGCTTTACCTGGAATCCTTTGGATTCCAATTGCCACTGGATGCAGTTTCCTACTAAAATCACATGTCCCTTTATCCCTGATAACAGAACCCTGATTCAATTCAGCCACTTCCCTGAGTTTAGTTAACAGATTTCATCTACCAAGCAACCTTGCAGGTAAGAATGGCCAATGAGATGTAAGCAGAAGTTCCTAAGTAGATTAGGAGAGTATCCTTTAAATCTCACCCCATTCTCCCATCCAAGATTATAACCTGACCATTGAACTCAAATAAAGCTTGGGCAAGCCCCAGTACCATGGAGATGTTTGCTGACTGCACAATAGCACAACAAGAGACAATTAATATATGTATGTGTTTGTGCAATGCCTATCAATGTGCCATGCCTTTTAGTCATTTTTTTTAAATCCCTCTAAAGGACTCTGAAATCTATACTATTTGCATGTTAGATACCTAAGGTTTCAGATGCTTCAATCAATGGATGTAGGCGTGAGAGAATAAATAAATGATTGAATGAGTGAAGACATGAATAAAGAGGCCTGTTGGAATCCAAGAGGAATGAGAGGGGAAAGCATTGGTTTCCTATTACTTCTAGAACAAATTAGCTACAAACTTGGGAGCTTTAAGCAATACAAATAATCTTTCAGGATCTCCCCAGGCTATCATCAAGGTGGTAACGGGTTGTTTTCATTTCCTCTGCTTGCCTTTCTAGCTTAAAGTCTGTGCATACTCCGTGGCTCCTTTCTCCATCTTCAAAGCCAGCAACATAGGGTCAAGACTTCTGAATGCTTGCGTTCTACCACCTCTGTGTTCCTTCTTCCTCTTCTAAAGACCACGTGGTGAATTGGCACTACCCCGGTAATCTAGGATGATCTCTCTTCAGGAAAACTGATTAGAAATCTCAAGGATGCAATTTGGTTGGCACATCCACAGGTTCTGGTGATTATGCTGTGGATATCCTTGGTAGCCATTTTTACTTCAGAAGGTTTGTGTGAAAATACTTCCTCCTTCATAGGAACATTCTTGGACAGGAACAGCTGCAGAATTTCCCTCACTCCATGGTAGAATGCCACATTGCCAGTTTAGGACTGGAGGAAGATGGACCCATTTCTTTCCTGCTCTTGGCGTGGCAGTGTAGGTGCCGTTCTAGGTCCAGGATGTCACGCTGCCACCTTTCTGATGCAGACTTCTGGTCAGTCACTGGGAAGAGGTCAGTTAAGCACACTCTATGATTTGTTTTTGAGAGTTCCTTGATCTTCCTGACTTTACACCCAATGCCCTTTGGCCATAGAAAGTCAATTCGCAGTCAGTTCAAAAGAAAGGGAAGGGAAAATATTCATTGAGCCAAATTTCATCTTCATTTTTACATTTCATGCCTTTTATCAGACATGAGGTTCAGATTTTAAAGTAGGACACCTATGCTCTGAGATGAGGAAAGCAATTAAAGATTTAGCTGACATGCCCTAGCAGAAATAGAGACCAAGGCTTTGCCATGCAGCTAACCCAGGGAAAGTCTGACCCCACAGCCAGGTCCCTCTTTACTGTGATTCTTCTTCTCCTCCTCCTTCTTCCTCCTCCTCCTCCTACTTCTTCCTCCTCCTCCTCCTCCTTCCTCCTCCTCCTCCTCCTTCTTCCTCCTCCTCCTCCTTCTTCTTTCTCCTTTTCTTCTTCTTCTCCTTCTCCCTCTTCCTTTCTCCCCTTCCACTTCCTCTTCTTCCTCTTCCTCTTCCTCCTCCTCCTCCTCCTGCTCCTCCTCCTCTTCTCCTTCTCCTTCTCCTTCTTCCTCTTCCTCTTCCTCTTCCTCTTCTTCTTCTTCTTCTTCTTCTTCTTCTTCTTCTTCTTCTTCTTCTTCTTCTTCTTCTTCTTCTCCTTCTTCTTCTTCTTCTTCTTCTCCTCCTGCTCCTGCTCCTCCTCCTCTTCTCCTTCTTCTCCTTCCTCCTCTTCTTCTTCTTCTTCTTCTTCTTCTTCTTCTTCTTCTTCTTCTTCTTCTTCTTCTTCTTCTTCTTCTTCTCCTTCTTCTCCTCCTCCTGCTCCTGCTCCTCCTCCTCTTCTCCTTCTTCTCCTTCCTCTTCTTCCTCTTCTTCCTCTTCTTCCTCTTCTTCTTCTTCTTCTTCTTCTTCTTCTTCTTCTCCTTCTCCTTCTCCTTCTCCTTCCTTCTCCTTCTCCTTCTCCTCCTCCTCCTCCTCCTCCTCCTCCTCCTCCTCCTCCTCCTCCTCCTCCTCCTCCTCCTCCTCCTCCTTCTTCTTCTTCTTCTTCTTCTTCTTCTTCTTCTTCTCCTATAAGAACAAGTTCTTCATGTCTGGTACCTCACTTACATACATCCTTACTCAATCAAAGCTCATATTATTCCGAGAAAACAGCGTCCCACCTGCCTACACATGTAAGCCTGTTATGACTTCCTATCTGTCCTAATTGTCCTTCTCAGCCATTTCATTAGGCCTGGCATTTCTATTACGTTCAGGAGTGTCTCCTGTTTGACCTTGTGTTTAAAGAGAGTCCTCTCTTTAAACCTTTGCTTCTTAAGAAACAATCAAATGTTTTGAGTTCATCCTACTCAGCAGATCTTTTTTCTTTTTATATTTCGGTGTGCAGCATCCGCAAACGAAACCAGTTACCTTTCCCTCAATACAGCAATGACTTTTAACAATTAATCATGGTAAAGACCTACTGTGTCCCTTCTCAAGTTCTTAAGCCAGGAATGCCATTGTCAGAAGTCCCTGTCCTTACTTTGTTTAAAAAGCAGAAGGCAAATTAGGGAGTCCTTGAACCATCTTTGACGTTTCCACAAGGTGAGCTGCTCAAGGTAACAAAGCAAAGCACATTAGTGAGGCTAAGGGGTTATGTTCTTCCCTCCTTAGATTCCATCCACTAGCAACCCAAGGCGCAGATGGAAGTTTTATGCCCAGCTGAGCATTGCTAAACACTATTGTTTGAATGGAAACATTCATAGGTCATGTCTCAGAGATAAACAGATCATTACAATGAATCCCTTCTGATTCCTCCCTTCCTTCTGCCCAGCTCACAAGAAATAAACTGTGTAGTTTGCCCCAGGGTTTTTGAATAGGTTGAATCAGGACCTCCACACTACCCAAGGGAGAGCTCTCTAGATGAAAGGTCTGTGTCCCCATCTTGTGAAGGAAAAGGTGGAAGAGAAATGAAGTCATGTTTCTGTCCTTGCTGGGACAGTGGTGGATTAGCAACGGCAGCCTTCCATTCTCAGAAGACCTAGAAAAGAATAACACCTGTGGACTGCTGAGAACAAAACTCATTTGAAGGACTTTGTTATCCCTGCACAAACCTGACTTTGAGAAGCTGTAACTTAGTACCTACTTTGAGCCAGGGACTGACCTAATCCATAATAACTCTGTTAATAAATTCCATTTTTTATTCTTTCATATATTTTATTGTAATTAATAAATGGGCTATATTATATTTGCCAGATAGAAGGTGCATTAATTCACATACATTGATACCCTTTCTCATGTCTTGGTTCCCATTTCTCTCCCTCCACCACCACCCCTCATCTTGTTTTCCCCACTTCCCTATCCAATTTCAAATAACCAAATAGAAATATATCCAATATATCAGATAACAACGTGAGATACTGTAAAAATATGAGATAACAAAGGGACAGCAAAAGAGATGAGAGATAACAAAGTACATTAAGGACAATAATCACTCATTATATGGTTTTTGTTTCTATATCCTGGAGGTCCTTTCATTTAGTGTCATACTATATGGCCTTAGGTATGTAGGTTTCCCTCTATTGCAAATCTCTGCTAGGAGAGCCCAAGGTTTCTACTGATTATGACAAATGAGGGAAACCATTGAGCCTATGATCCTTTGAGTCTGGCTTACTTCACTTAATATGATCTTTTCTAAGTCTTTCCATTTCCTAACAAATGGGGCCATGTCATTCTTTCTGACAGAAGCATAGAATTCCATTGTGTACAAATACCACATCTTGTTGATCCACTCATCAACTGAGGGACATCTGGGTTGGTTCCATATCTTTGCTATGGTAAATAGTGCTGCAATGAACATCATTGTGCTAGTGGATTTAGTATGTCCTTGTTTCTGGATGGTTGGGTAAATGCCTAGTAGTGGAATTGCTGGGTCATAGGGGAGCTATATGTTTAGTCTTTTGAGAAACTGCCATACTGCTTTCCATAGAGGTTGAACGAGTTTGCACACCCACCAACAGTGTAGTAGTGATCCCTCCTGGCCACATCCCCTCCAGCATCTGTTATTATTTGTTTTCCTGATCCTGGCCATTCTAACTGGAGTGAGGTAGAATCTTAAAGTTGTTTTGATTTGCATTTCTTTTATGACCAGAGATGTTGAGCATTTCTTCATGTGTCTATAGGCCACTTTTGTTTCTTCTTCAGAGAAGACTCTCTTTAAGTCTTTGGCCCATATTTTAATGGGATGGTTGTTACTTTGGAGATTAGTTTTGGAGTGATTCAATTTTTTGAGTTGTTGATATGTTTTAGATATGAGGCCTTTGTATGGTTGGTGAAGATCTTCTCCCACTCTGTAGGCTTCCTAATTAATTTACTAGCTATGTCCTTTGCCATACAAAAGCTCTGCAGTTTAATGCAGTCACACTTATCCAGCCTTTCTCTGATTTGTTGTGATTCTTGGTCCTTATTAAGAAAGTTTGACCTGTGCCAAGGAGGCCTAGTGTATCTCCTATTCCTTCTTGTAAAGTTTTCAGTGTGTCGGCTTTTGCCTCCAGGTCTTTGATCCATTTGGAGTTAATTCTAGTGCAGAGTGACAAAGAAGAATCCAACTTTAACTTATCTCCAATTAACTACCAAAAGAGCTGGACTTGGTGCTGTGGCTCAAGTGGTAGAGTACTAACCTTGAGCAAAAAAAAGAAGCTCAGAGACAGCACGTAGGCTCTGAGTTCAAGCCCTGGAACCAGGAGAAAAAAAAAAGAAGGATCCAACTTTAGTTTTCTGCAGGTGCTTAACCAGTTCTGCCAGCACCACTTGTTGAAGAGGCTGTCTTTCTTCCATTCTATTTTTTTGACTCCCTTGTCAAAGATTAGGTGGCTATCGGTCTGTGGTTTAATATCTGGGTCCACAGTTCTATTCCATTGGCCTTCAGGCCTGTTCTTGTGCCAGTACCAAGCTGTTTTGAGAATTATAGCTCTGTAATAGAGTCTAAAGTTTGGTATTGAAATTCCTCCTGTGCTGTTCTTTCTGCTAAAAAGTGTTTTTGCTATACGGGATCTTTTATTATTCCATATGAAATTTTGGATTGCCTCTTCTATTTCTTTAAAGAATGACATTGGGATATTGATGGGCATTGTGTTGAATTTGTAGCTAGCCCTTGGCAAGATTGCCATTTTCACAATGTTAATTCTTCCAATCCAGGAGCATGGGAGGTTTTTCCATTTTCTCAATTCTGCTTTAATTTCCTTTTTCAGGGTTTTAAAGTTTTCATCAAAAAGGTCCTTTACATTCTTAGTTAAGATAATTCCTAGGTACTTTATTTTCTTTGAGGCTATTGCAAAAGCAGTTGCTTTCCTGATTGTTGCCTCGTTCCTCTCACTATTGGCATAGAGGAAGGCAGTTGATTTTTGAGGGTTAATTTTATGCCCTGCTACCCTTCCAAAGTTTTGGATCAGCTCAAGGAGCTAGAAGTGGAGTCTATAGGACTGTTTAAATACAGAATCATGTCATTTGTAGAGAGGGATAGTTTTACTTCCTCTTTCCCTACTTGGATCCCCTTTATGCTTGCTTCTTGCCTTATTGCACTGGCTAGGAATTCTAATACTATGTTAAAGAGGAGTGGAGAGAGTGGGCAACCTTGTCTCATTCCTGATTTTAGAGGGAATGGCTTTAGCTTTTTGCCATTAAGTATAATACTAGCTGTGGGTTTGTCATACACAGCCTTTATTATACTGAGGAATGTTCCATGTATTCCTAGTTTCTCCAGAGCTTTTAACATAAAGGGGTGTTGGATCTTGTCAAATCCTTTTTCTGCATCTATTGAGACAATCATGTGTTTTTTGTCCTTGCTCCTGTTGATGTGTTGAATTATATTAATTGATTTGCATATGTTGAACCAGCTTTGCCTCCCTGTGATGAATCATGTTTGATCATAGAGTATAATTTTTTTTGATGAGTAGTAGTAGATGGTTGGCCAGTATTTTTTGAGAAGTTTTGTATCGATGTTCATCAAAGAAATGGGTCTATATTTCTCTTTCTTTGATGAATCTCTGTCTGGTTTGGGGATGAGGGTTATACTGGCTTCATAGAACGAGTTTGGTAAAGAGCCTTCATTTTCAATTTCGTTGAAGAGCTTGAGGAATATTGATGTGAGCTCTGCTTTGAAGACCTTATAGAATTCAGCTGTGAATCCATCTGGCCCTGGGCTTTTCTTAGGTGGAAGTTCTCTAATTGCCATTTCTATTTCAGTGCTTGAAATAGGCCGGTTTAGTTGGGTTAGTTCTTCTTGGTTCAGTGTGGATATGTTAATATTGGCTAGGAATTCATCCATTTCTTCTAGATTCTCAAATTTGTTGGCGTAAAGGTTTGAGAAGTATTCCCTCATGATACTCTGGATCTTGGTAATTTCTGTTGTGATATTACCATTTTCGTCTATGATTTTGTTTATTTCGGTATGTTCCCTTCTTTTTTGGTAAGATTTGCTAAGGGTCTGTCAATTTTGTTAATATTTTCAAAGAACCAACTCCTTCTTTTGTTGATTGTTTCTATAGTTTTTTTGGAGGCCAATTCATTGAATTCTGCTTTGATTTTAATAATTTGTTTCTTTCTACTAGGATTAGGGTTGGTTTGGTGCTCTTTTTCCAGGAGCTTAAGGTGACACATTAAATTGTTGGTTTGTGATTTTTCCTATTTGTTATTGTAGGCACTCCGAGCTATAAATTTTCCTCTGAGTAATGCCTTTGTCACGTCCCAAAGGAGCTGGTATTTTGTCTGCTCCTTTTTGTTAAATTTCATAAACAGTTGGATTTCTGTTCTGATCTCTTCGATGACCCATTGGTGATTCAACAATGTGTAGTTCAATCTCCATGAGTTACAGGGTTTTCATTGGTAGAGATGGGTGTTCAGTTCTAATTTGATGCCCTTGTGGTCTAAGAGAGTTCAGGGAATAATTTCAGTGTTTCTGAATCTGCCCAGGTTTGTTTTATGCCCTAAAATGTGGTCTATTTTGGAAAATATTCCATGTGCTGCTGAAAAAAAACATATATTTTGTTGTTGCTGGATGGAATAATCTGCAGATGTCTGTTAGATCTAGTTGGTCTATACAGTTGTTCAATTCTAAGGTTTCTCTGTTGATTTCATGCCTGGTTGATCTGTCCATAGGTGAAAGTGTTGTGATAAGGTCACCAACAATCACTGTGTTTCAATCTATGTATGGTTTCAGTGAAAGTAAAGTTTGCTTGATGAAGTTCGGAGCTCCAGGACTAGGTGTGTAGATGTTTAGGATGGTTATATCCTCCTAGAGGAGACATCCCATTATTAGCATCTTTATCCTTTCTCACTAATTTTAGTTTGAAGTCTATTTATCTGATATGAGGATGGCAACTCCAGCCTGTTAATGAAGGCTATTAGCTTGATAAAGTTTATTCCAACCTCTCACTTTCAAAAAAATGTTTGTTTTTTGGGGTAGGATGTGTCTCTTGAAGACAGCAGAACAATGGATCTTGCTTTTTGATCCAACTAGATAGTCTATGTCATTTAATTGGAGAGTTAAGTCCATTGATATTGAGAGTCAGGATTGAAAAATATTTATTAGTTCCTACCATTTTTACAAGCTTTCATTAGGGCCTGTGTCTTGATAGTTCTTGTGGTACTTAGATGTTATGAGTTTTAGGTGCCATTTCTTTCCCTGTATTACATTTGTGTTGGTTTTCTATGTGTAGAACATCTTTGAGAATTTTCTGTAATATTGGTTTTGTTGCTATATAATGTTGCAGCTTTTCCCTGGAATGGAATGTTTTTATTGTTCCCTCAGTTATGAATGAGAGCTTATCTGGATACAGTATTCTTGGTTGGTAGTTATTTGACTTCAGGGCATGACATACATCCTTCCAATCTCTTCTTGCTTGCATGGTCTCTGCTGAGAAATCTGGGGTTATTCTGATTGTTTTGCCTTTATAGGTGATTGTTCTCTTCTCCCTGGCTGCTTTTAGGATCCTATCTTTGGTCTCTATGGATCCAGTTCAGATGAAAATGTGGTGGTGGGATGTCCTTTCTGGTCAGGTCTATTTGGGTTTCTAAAAGCTTCTTGTATCTGGATGGGCCTGCCCTTCTGGATATTTGGGAAGTTCTCTGAGATGATTCCCTGAAGTACATTTCCAATACCATTGACCTCTTTCTCCAGACCCTCCTCAATACCAATTATCCTAAAATTAGGCTTTCTAATTGTATCTTGGACCTCCTGTAGTGTTTTCTCATATTTTCTAAATTTGAATTGACTCATTTTCTGTTCTTTCTCCATAAAAACTAAATTATCTTCAACTCCGGAAATTCTCTCTTCTGCATTGTCTAACCTGCTCTCAAAGCTTTCTATTTTATTCTTCATCTCCCTTGCTTCTAATTGCTTATTTTTGATGCCTTGCATCTCTTGTTTTAGATCATGTATGGATTTCTTTAGCTCCTTGATTTCTATTTGAGTGGTTAGCTCAGAAGCTTTATTCTCTTTGGACATTTGTTGGAGTTCGGTCAGCTTTTTGTTTGTGGATTCTATGAATTCATCCATTTTTCTTTCAAAAACCTTTATTATGGCCTCCTTTATGGCTTCCCCTTTTTCACCTATCACCTCGCTTATGGTTTCCTCTTGTTTAGCTATGGCTTCCTTATCTCTTTCTTTATGTTTTCATACTTTTCATTAATGTTGTTTAGCAATTGCATTTGTATAGCACTTGGAAGACTCTCCTCTAGATTTGCCACTGACTGCTCCATTGCCTGTTTATGTTGGGTGGGAGATGCTATTCCTTGATTTGACATTTTTCTTGAGTTTCTTGTTCTGCCCATTTGAAAATGGGAGCAAGATTAATACTAAACAAGATTATAATTTTTCAGATATAACCAACCTAGACCTTTTTAGTTGGCTGACAATAGATGTTCACTCTTTTAGATTGGTAATATCACTCTCTCTTTCTTTTTGTACACTTACATACAAATCTAATACAACTACAGATTACCGATTTATGACCAAAACAATAAGCCCCTCAATCCAATCTCTATTATATTTAAGTCCCTCTGGACCTAGAGTATAATTGAACACCTAGATACACAGCATTGCTCAACAACCATCAAATGTAGATCCATGCATTATAAGAGTTGAAGGATGAACACAGGACCAGAGATAAAAAATAATAATATAAAAGACAACAAGGGAGGTTGGAAAAAATACTGCAAGAGTGTAAGATTATTATAGTAATGAAGAAAAGCTATTGTGTAAGGATAACTGACCTAAGGTGATAGACAGGTAGAATAGTTGAGTAGAAAGTTTAGATGAACTTGGATAAAACTTATGAAAATAAGAAGAGTAATAAGAAGAATATATAGAGAAAAGAGGGAGGTAGATATAGGAGATTTCAATGATACAAATTTTAAAAGGGAAACAGAAACAAAACAACAACAAAATAAAAGAAAACAGAACACACACACACACACACACACCAAAAACCAAAAAGAAAAAAACAAAAAAAAATAAGAAAAGGTGGGGGGAGATTCCTCACTATTGTGAGTTCTTACCCAAGAGATACTAGGGTTGCGAACCAGGAGTTTAAAAAGCAGGCGACTGTATCAATATAGATATCATTTTTATTCAGACTGTACCCAGAACTGTCACTGTGTTTCTAGGAATGACCACAGGGACAGAAGGAATGTGGGAAAAGAGAGGAGAAAAAATAAAGGAATGAATCATAACATTAGAAAAAAAGGTGTAGGTAATATGGCAAAGAGAAAAATAAGAACATCTAAAACTGCAAATGAAAAGGGGTAGAAGAACAAACAAACAAAAAAGAAAAAGGGTATTCTTCAGGTTTTTTTGGGGGGGGGGCAGGATAGGAAATTTGTGTCTCCACTAAATTCGGGATCCAAACACTTCACAAAGTCTTTTTCTCTTGTGATTTGGCTTTTTCAGATCAGATTGCTTGATTGGTTAAACAAAGCTGAAAGATCCACGGGCGGCTTTATTTACCAGGTCTGCGGCTGGCACAGAGTCTGGACTTCAGCAGCGCTGGGGCCGGATTTCTGGCTAAGGGATCTCTGGGAAATCCTTTGCCCTATGGATTGATGGCATGTCCAGCATCATCATCTGTCAGGCTACAATTGCTTTGGCCAGGTCTTTGCCAACAGCCAAGATGGCGCTGCTCTCAGCTTGTGGGGGAGGGGTTCCCTCCCAATGCCATTCCACGAACAGAAGTGGAAACTTCTCCTCGGAGGTACTCACGAATTGTTGGATTCTCCGGTTCCATGAAGCTGGCAGGTCCCTGCATGGCAGGGTGTTGGCTCTGGGCTCGCGCAGGCTCTGTGTGGCTCTGTCTGCAGCCAGCGGGTCTGCACTGCCGTGAAGCGCTGTCTGCTCCTCAGCTGGCGGGGCTCCACGCTGTCTTCTTGCACTGATTTTCTGCCTTTTTCCTCTGTGACTGAGCTCTCTGTGGCGCTAAAGCTTACTTAGGATCAATTTTTCTTAAAGAACTGTCCCCTACGCTGCCAGAACTTGAATCTTGGCGGGAGCTCAGAATGTCTCACACTGAACCGCCACCATTTTCCTCAATTCCATTTTTTAATTAATCAATATCAAACCTAAGAAATTAAATGACCAACTCAAAAAAAAAAAACAAAAAAAGGAAAGCAATTAATCGGTCATTCTTCAACAAATATCTGTGATAAAATCACTTTGGGTCTACCATTGTGCTTATAAATTAAAAAAAAAACACTAAGAAAAAGACAGAATCCCTGGAGGACTGGGCTTGAATCAGAAGCTGGCGTGGTGAAGCCTGACTAGACAGAACATGCTGAGTGGCCTAGATCCAGTGAGAAAACCATGCCCTAGGGGAAAAAATGGATCTTATTTCTGTACTATCCTCCTTCCTAGGGTAAAGTAGGGTAAAGGTAATTATGAGATCACTAAACATAATATTATAAGACCTTCTCTGTCTCTCCAGCCTGGGAGAGAATTTCCAACAGTCCATGCTTCCTCCCTCCTTTCCTTAGATTTTGCTCTTGGGATTCCTTTATTCAAATAGGTCTCTCTCTCTCTCTCTCTCTCTCTCTCTCTCTCTCTCTCTCTCTCTCTCTCTCTCTCTCTCTCTCTCTTCCTGTCTCTTCTATTTATCTCTGTTTTTCTGTGTGTCTGCCTGCCTGTCTGTCTGTCTGTCTCCCTCCCTCCCCCGCCCCCCTGCCTTTCACTCAATCTCTCTTCCTCCCTCTTCAGGAAAATCTCTACCCATCCTTCAAGATGGCTTTCTCTCCCCAGGTAGCACCTTCTCTCCCACTAGTCATGGTCAATCTTTCCTTCCTCTTAAGAATCAAGCACTAGCAGCTCCTTCATGTAAGAAAACCTGCACAAAAGGCAAGTTCTGCCCTAGAGGGCAGAGGATGGCAACAAATAGGCCTGAATTCCAGGGCCAGTTCAGCAGGCACATAGTAGGTTCTGGAGGATGAAATGCACATATGAGGAAGATCGATCTGTAGGGAAGAAGTGATCATCACGGTGGCCAGAAGCTTGCTGGGTTCAAACTTCTTGGTTTCTATGCCAGTATTCCCCTTGTCTATCCAGTCCAGAGTAGGCCAAACTACAGATTGTTCTTCCTCGACTTCTTTGTCTTTGCCTCAAAGCCCAATCCTTATTTGGATATAGCTCAAAAGACCGAAGTACCTGAAGAAAAACAAAAAGACACAACAAAATGTCCATTGTGGAGAACAACCAACTCTGAGGGAAAGATACTTGTTGGTGGAATCTTAGGAGGTCCAGGAAAGGTGGTGGAATCTCACACATCACCAGCATAACTCAAAGGACTCCAAACAATCTCCTTAGTGTGGCTAGGGTCGGAGCGGTACATCCAATCTCTCAGCTGACCCCTTCTAGGTACAATTCCCTCACCGTCAGTGCCTAAAGCATTTCCATGACTTTGGTAATAGTCATCAGAATTGTGTAGGAGGTCTCAGTCTTCCCTCTTATTGTATACTTTCTTTGCCTGGCTCCTTGTTTTGCAGAATGACTTCTCAGACTTTGGTCTGTCCATATTCTGGGTACAGAAAGTAAATTTAAGCAGAGATAATAATTGCATTCTCCCCCAGAGCTTAGACATAACCAGGACACAAAATACCAATTGCTCCAAAGACATTCCTTATGGCTCGTTATGATATATTAAGAAATATATAACCTGAACAGGACAGTGCATGTATATAATTTCATCTACTTAGGAGATGGAAATAGGAGGATTATGAATTTGAGAAGTTAGTGCAAGTAAGGATAGTGAGACTCTGTTAAAAAAAAAAATGTGGGATCTGGCTCAACTGGTAGAGTGCTTGCCTGAGTCCAATCTCAAAGCAGAATGAATATGTAAATATGATCTCTGATAAACAACTTTCAATCTCCAAAGTCATTTTCTTATGCTAATGAGATGACTGATGGCTGGGTGCTCACAATAGCTTCAAGGCAGGTAGGAGCTAGTTACACCAATCCCCAGAGAGGAAAGAAGGAGAAGATCGAATTGGCCAATGACTTAGTCAAGCATCTTGGAACCCCAGATGGGCAAACTCAGGAAGGAAAGGCCAGGGCAAGCCAATGTCCTTCTAATGCTCTCCATAGAGTTCACTCCTCCAAGCTTAGCACGCACCTGGAATGAGTTCTAGACACACTGGGGATTCCAGATGGCTGAGAGGACTGGCACACCACCTGCCCTGGCCAGGCCTGAGTGGCTTCTGTACCTTGGTTAGATAGTGTGGGGGGAGACCAGCCTGCCCCCAGCCCTGCCTTCGGTTCCAGCCTGTACTTGATAACACATCTCCATCACCCCTCATCTCTGCTGAAGCTCCCATTAGTGTCTGAAATATTGTCAGGATCCAGCATGAGCTGTGTCAGACTACAATTAATTAATTAATCAGTTATACTCTCTCAGCAAGTGCAGACTAGGAATGTTAAATAAACAAATTAAGGGCTGTGTTTCACTAAAGCTCATCCCAATGAAATAATAATGAGGCAAAGTTAACTGCTCTGAACAGAAGAAGGAAGAGGAATATGACAATGGAACATACCCAGACAATAAAAAATAAAAGGCTGAGAGGGAGCCAGTGCAGTGAGGACTGCCAGACCCGATCTTACCACACTCTCTACTTTCCAGCATTGCTAAATTCTCTGTATTCTTTCCAAAGATTTATCTATACCCATAGCTAATCATAGGATTCCTCTTCTAGGACCTTCCTTTAAAACCTGCATATGGCCCCAAGAAACCACCTTTACCTGAAGCATCACAATTAATTTTCACCTTCTGCCACCATCACATATGAACTTGGTGGGATTTTTTTCTGAGCCATTCCATGTAAAAGCCCAAAGCCCTGATTCTGAATTCAATGGGCAAAGTACTTCTGAAATTCAAAGGAAGGATCCCTAGAGAATGTGCTAAAACTTAGAGAAGAGAGAGCCAGAGGGCAAAAGCTAAACCATGGGCCACCCCCAACTTTCTCCGATTCTGATGACTTTGAGAGATCAAAAGGAAGAACCTAGACAGGGGCCAGTGGCTCATGTCTGTAATCTTAGCTATTCAGGAGGCTGAGATCTGAGGATCACACGTCCAGGCCAACCCTGGCAGGAAAGTCAATGAGACTCTTATCTCCAATTAATCACAGAAAAAGCTAGAAGTGGTGCTGTGGCAGGAGCTTAAAGACAGCACCCAGGACCAGAATCCCAGCCCCAGGACCAGCAAAGGAAAAAAAAAAAAAAGGAAGAAATTAGACACCTCAAGTTCAAACCATAGAAACAGTAATTACCCTAGGGCATTCTCCCAATTAGGGTGTTTCTAATGGTGATGGGTTTAAGGAAATTCAATAAAGAATTAAGTGGCAAATGGTGATGTGAGTTCCATTATACCTGAACAAGGATATGTCTAGGCAAGAATATTAATGTGGCCTTTTCACTCTACCCAGCACACTTTCACACACACATACACACACACACACACACACACACACACACACACACACCACATGTTTATTCTGGTTTAAATTCTTCTGCTGACACATTCCTGCAGTAATCTCAGAACATCAGAATTCTCTACCATGTCAGGTGACTGTTAGGGGCTGGTTTATGTATGACCCACTGGGGTCTCCTGTGTACATTTTCAGAGATGGGCCCTAGACTCTGTTCTCAGTTCTTTCTCAGCATAAGTACTAGTAAAATTACTAATAATGCCTCATACTAATGACCACCACTATTTTTTGTCATGGCTTACCCTGAGCCAGGTCCTGTGTTAAGTAAGTGCTTATGTGCATGAATTTAGAAGTTCACAAAGACCCTCTTCTACTTCATAATAGTTTTATCAGGAAAGTCATTCACTTATGTGTTGTGTATGGCTGCTTTAAAACTACAAAGACTTGAGACTAAGATCAGATAACCAACAAAGCCTAAAATATCTCTCAGGAAATATTTTTCTACGAAAAAAAAAACCTTGCTGATCCATAAATTAACTCTTCTTAACCTTCACCAGAGCACTTTGACCTGGGGATCATTGTAACTACTTTATATAAAAATAAACTTGGAAAAAGAAAGATTCTGTCCTTTCTGTCCAAACGCATCTGGCTTCTAAGTTACAGAAATAGGATTAAAAAGGGCTTCCAAAAGAGTTTCTCTTGGTCCAACCCAGTATCCCCAGGCTTCATATCCTCACATGCTCCTCTGTTCCTCATAACCACACCTGGGTCCACTTCAAAATCCATAATGCTCTGTGAATACAGAGATCTTAGAGGGTCCACAGAGGCTCTGACTCATTAGGTCTCAGGTTTGTTAAAATCCCCCCAGGACCTGTGTACCTGAGGACCAGTGCTCTGAAACCTACCTTATCTCAAAACCAAGTTCACTCTATGCTGATGGCATTGCAAACTCTAAGGATCCACTCAATATTGATGGTGTCCTCCTTGTAAAAGTCAAAGGCATGTCACTTCACATCTCTTGGAGCCAAGAATGCTTCTACTTAAAATTTTCCCCCAGTTGAAATTCACAACTGAACAGGTTGGTCGAACAGATACTAATTAGCATAATGAAAATTCAACATATAAAAGGATCACCTCAGTCATGGAAGTTTGCCAGAATATCCCTCAGTCCATTCAGGTTGTCATTATTTAACTCCTATATCTAGAACAATGTTAATAAAAACCGATAATATTTAAACAATAGATATGGTTGGATTTTCCCTTATTATCAAAGAATCGTGTTAGAAATCCGGTGACAGAATTTTCAATGAACTTTTAAAATGTTTTTTAAGGAGAGAGACTAAGAAAATAAAGCTCAAAGTCATAATATGAAGCTTGCAGTTTGATCAAGGTTAAAACTCAGGCCCTGGTATTTCCTAAATATCACCATCTTGGGCAAGTCCATTAATGTCCCAACTCCAATGTCTTGTTAATAAAGTGAGGGTAATTATTCTCCACAACCCCCTGGCCCAAAGAGGCTGGAGTTGACAAAGTATTTAAATGCAGTGCCTGGAACACTTACTTGGAATAAGATAAGATCATTTGCTTGGTTTTGAGAAATTTGCAACTTAATAGAAGGAGAAATTCATACAGGAGAAGTATGAACAGATATTAAGACATAAAAATAGTTGGAGAGGGCTGCTGAAGGAAACAGGGAAGGAGAAACGAGTTCAGGAAGAAGGAAACAGTTGGTCTTGATAGGCCACGGTGAAAATGGTAAGATTTCAATGCTCGTGAGTTCAGGAGGCAAAGCAAACCTAGTAGAAGATGGTGAAATATATGGGCTCTACAGTATTGACAGACCAGCTAGTAATCTTGAGGTTTCCATAGTAAATAGAAGACTTTTTTTGCCAATGGAACAAATAGCCTTGGGGACATTGTTTCCTACAAGGATAAGCAGCTGCATCTTCACAGAGATGAAGGAACTGAAGGAGATTTTTTAAGTGCAAGACCAACGACAGTTGAGCAGCTCAGACATGTTTTATGTGTGCCTTCTCTGTACCCAGCCGTGTGGAGAAACTCTCACTGTGAGCTTTTCCTAGGAGGTAAAAGGGAACCAGAATGAGGAAGCAAGGAGAGGTAAGAAGTTAGCTCTCCAAGGCTGATGTTCAGGTGTCAGCAATGAGCCTGGTCCTGACAAATGAGACCTTTAACAACATCTGGCCAGAAAACAGCCACTAAATAGAGAAAATCAATGCCTCCCAATAGGTCAGATAAGGGGTTTGATTTTTAATGCAGTCTTTTGCTATTTTTATCTACTTATGGCTAGGGAAAGCCTAGGGTTTGGGAGAAAGGGCTTTATTTGGCATAGCATTGTCTAACATTGTAAAATGAACTTCCTCAATCTTTGTACCTACAGGTATGTTTCCTGTTAAAGAGGCCATGACCAGTAGCATTCAAGATTTGCAAAGTGTGTCCACGAGATCTTCAGAATATCAGCATTCTTCCAGATGGTTCAGTTACCAATCCCTGAGGGCAAAAGTCTCTGAAAAAAAGTGACTTTCTTTATGGTGATAGAACTTCTGAGAGGCAGAGATACTGATACACATTAAGACTCCCAAGTTCATACCACCACGCCTGCCTTGGCCTCCTCCCAGAGCAGCTTGGTGAACAGTCACCACTGGGCATGCACAGAGATTCAGGACGGATTACTGAGGAATTGATTAAAAGGAAGGTAGACACCGGGCAGGTGTGCAAACCTGTGTGTAGGTGGCAGAATGAGTCTCTGTCCTCTAATATCAGTATATTCTTAGCTTCCTTGATTGTCTCACAGAGAATCAGTATCCACTGCAGCCTCTTTCCAAAATTAGTTTACATCTCATAGCATTTATCCTCCTGTTCACTGTGCAGTTATCAATTCCATTTTATAAAGGTGGAAACCAGTGCTGCTCATACAGAGCAAGAATCCTGCCTGCCATCACACACTCATCAGCCCCCTATAGGGAAAGTGGGGTATTCAGCCTAGCAGTACAGAGATATTGAATGATAAATATTCATGGCTGTTCTATAGTTTGAAGGAACAGAGACAAGAATGCATCCCTGGGATTCAAGAACTCAAAAGGCAGAGGCAGGAATATCACAAGTTCAAAGCCAGCTTGACCTGCATAGTGAGACCCTGCCTAAAACAAACAAGAAGCAGAAAACAAGATGCAGAAGGAGGTGAGGGGGATCTCTGTGGTTGGTGATCATTGTTGCTCATAGTCCTGGGTAAATGGACCCCTGAGGATGTCAGTGTTCTCTCAGAAACAGAGTCATGGCCCTAGTGCATCCCTTGGCCTGCTCTGAAGGCTATAGAAACTAGATGACCACTGACCTGTGGCTTTGCCTACTATCATTCTGAGGTAGTCTATAATGACAGCCTCACAGTCACATTTAAACATGGAGCAGCTAAGGAGAGGGGCAAAGATACATGCAGGTTCCTGGAGTTTTTCATCTGTCAAAAGAGGCCTCACTCCATTCATCTTGTTGGTTCATGTGTTGCCTCTTGCTGTAGTGTTTACCATTTGGCACTGAAGAATATTCAGGAAAAGTTATTATCTAGCCACAGGGGAAAACATCTCTTTCTGAAGTGATTGTCTGCTAACAGACCTGTCCATATCACTCCTTTCTTCTTGTTGCCAATATAATAACTCACTACAAACCCAGTGCCTGAAAACAGCATGGACATTGTTATACAGTTCTGTAAATTAGAACTCCAGCGTGGGTCTCTCTGTTCAAGACAGGGGGCTGATTAGTTACAGAAGCTAAGTTTTCATCATACATCAGGTACTTGGGTGCTGTCCAAAGCTCTCTCTAGTCATCTGTTGAATTTCTCAAAGAATTAGAATCTCTGGAGTTGAAGGTGAGAGGTAGAAAGAAACAGTGATCGAAACAGGATCTGGACTTTCTCCTCCCACCCTCACCGTCGGTGAGAAGATTCTCACCAAAGGTAAGAAGCATCCTTAACCACACCTCTGTGCTGAATCCATTTCAAAGTAGGTTACTGTGTGTAGGTCAAGGCTCTGTGTAACAGTGCCACATCCCAGTAACAGGACAGTACACCTGATCACATAGCTTCCCACCTTGACATTTCTGGGAGAAGGCCAGAATATCCCAAATATGAGCATCATTACCTGAATGAACTTACCCTAAACTTGGACATCAATGAGCAACAGCAGCTAAGAAAGAACGTGAGTCTCTCAATCAGCCTCTGCTAGCAGAGGCTGTGCCCACTGCACACATGATTTAGCATATAGGAGTTATGGGTTCAAAGCCCAACAATGTTATTCACTGCTATGTAGAAGTTCCTTGATACAGACTTTGATTTCTATGGTAAATTCGCTTCCTCAGTGACCAATATCTTTCCACATGCTGTCCTCCTGCTTAGCATGACCGCGTTCCCTGACCTCTCACTTGCTATTTCTCATTCACCCTCTTCTCTCCCTGGTCTATGCCTCTGGAAACCATGTACATCTTGCTCGCAGAAGTTGTCTGTCTCTTTGCTTTCCTTGCCATGTCAAGGGCAGCTGCAATAGTTTCCCTACTTCTATCTCCGAAGCAGCAGCAAAGCAAACACTCCATAAGTTTGCTTAGTAAATCAGAGGATCAATGCCATGTAACACCCAGAGAAACAATAATATTTAGAAGTCAATTACTTCTACAGGGACTGCCTGCTTTGTTCTTTATAAAGCTTGGGGGAGGCAAACTGAAGACATTTCTCCAAAGAACATACACAAAGGTCAATCTGTATATGCAAAGAGATTCGACCTCATTCATCATTCAGGAAATGTTCCTCAAGAAAAGAAATCACTATTTATGTCATCTTCAGGCAAGAGGAACAAAATTCCACTGTTCCTCCTATAGAAGCAAAGTAAGGCTCTAGGAAGAGGCTAACAGTCCCACTGGAATGAAAACACTAAATATAAAGCTACCCAATGACCCAGCAATTGCACTCATGGGCTTTTTTCATATATATTTTTATTGTACTTATTAGAAGGGTTACATTATATTCACCAGATAGAAGATGCATTACTTCACAAACATTGATACCCCTTCTCATGTATTGGTCCCCATTTCCCTTCCCCCACCCCCACCCCTCATCTTGTTTCCCCACCTTCCCTATTCTATTTCAATAACCAAATACACATATGTACAACATATCAGATAACAAGGTGAAATACTGTAACAATATGAGATAACCAAGGGACAGCAAAAGAGATGAGAGATAATATAGTACATTAAGGACAACAATCACTCATTATATGGCTTTTGTTTCTATATCTTGGAGGTCCTTTCATTTAGCGTCATACTATATGGCCTTATGTATCTAGGTTTTGTTCTATTGTAAATCTCTGTTAGAAATGCCCAGGTTTCTACTGGTTATGACAAATGAGGGAAACTATTGAGCCTATGTTCCTTTGAGTCTGACTTACTTCACTTAATGTGATTTTTTTTCTAAGTCTTTCCATTTCCTTACAAACGGGGCAATGTTGTTCTTTCTGACAGCAGCATAGGATTCCATTGTGTATAAACACCACATCTTGTTGATCCACTCATCAACTGAGGGGCATCTGGGTTGGTTCCATATCTTTGCTATGGTAAATGCACTCATGGGCTTTTATCTGACAGTGCATAAACAAGGCCACACTAAAGCTACCAGTACAACCATACTCATTGCAATATTACTTGCCATCGCCAAGATATGGAATCAGCCCAGTAGATGAATGAATCATGAAATATATATATATATATCCTATTTTCCATCAGAAAAAATATATTGTACTGTTCACTCATAATAAAATGACTTAGAAAAAATTATGATAAATGAAGTAAGCCAAACTCAGAGAAACATGGTTGCATGGTTTCCCTCATTTGTGGTAGCTAGAATGTGCCTATAAATCTATAAGTAAACATACTGAGTGGTAAGCAAGTAGTTACAAATAAATTAACTGAAGTGTAATAAACTCTATGAAAGCTCAAATAGTGTAATTCTTTAAAAAAAAAAGTCTAAGTTAAAGCCCAACAAAATAAGTATCAGAAAATAGATACTCAAAAGATGATAGGATGAAGCCAAGGGGAAAGGAATAGAAGAATAAGCTGGGAAGGGGAAGAATGAAGGCAAGAATTCATTGTATATACCACCGAATTGAGAAATATAAGGGAAGGGGTAGGTCAAAATGGGGTTGAAGGTTTTGAAGTGATAACACAGATAAAGATCATTGTACACATAAACTGCTTTGATAAAAGGTCAAAATTTTTACACACATAACTTAAGTAAAATTAAGCAAAAGCAGAGGTTGGTTGGGAAAAATGCATGAGAGTGTTGAAAGATAGTGTCAAGATGCACTGTACTAACAAACTGCTTTGGTGAGTGGCAACTGCTTTGTACAACTACTTGAGGATAATATTGTCCTTAGCATTGACATCCAGTAATCCTGTAAGGATGGCCCTTGGATTAGTTTTGGGAATTTGAGGGCTGAGGCTCAGAGAAGTAAAGGAGATTATTCAAATTCATGTGACTGGTGGAAGACAAGATACAGAATGAAACCTAGGTTTCTTAAATTCTGAAGAACTTTATCCAACTCCAGTGACTGACCTTTAATTCTGAGTCTGGGGTTGAATGCCAGCTAGACATTATTTCTGCAAATGGGACAAATTTCTGTAGATTTCTATTTCTCTCATTCTAAAAGCAGGAGGTGGCTTGCCCTTTCAGTGTGACTGTGGGACCCAACAAGGGGGCATGGCTGGAGACAGGAGATAATTGCAGGTAAGAGATCCAGGCTCTGGCCTGGTTGGTAGTAGGGCTCTTATAAAGGCAGTTTAAAATTCATAGGCTGAGAGAGAGCCTTTGCCTTTGAATTTTTGTCTGTGCATGTCATCCTTTATAAGCATTGGCAACAGTCAGTAAATACCCTCTTCTTTCATTTTGCAGAAATGGTCTAAGGATTCAAACTTTGGCAGGAACCATGTCGTCTCAGGACTCATAGGTACATTTTGTGGATTCAAGGAGAAAACAAAGATACAGCACCTCAGTAATATCTAGAAGAGAATAGATGTATGGTACAAATGGTATGAAAATAGATATAAAGCCAAGATTGGCACAAGGCTATAGTTTGAAGGGGACAGGTAGCGGGGCTATACTGTCTCCATTCACCAAATCTTTCTAGTGAAGGATCTGGAACAGACACTGGGGCTCAAATGGTATTTGGTTGGATGAATTCAGTCTCTCTTGGCTAGTTCCCACTATAGACAGATACAGAAGCCAAGTGTCCGGGTCATTTAAGCTTATGAAAATCTTCCCCTGAGAGACCTGGCCAAAGGCACAGGCCAATGGCCATCTTCTCAGCTGTTCAATTGGAATTGGCCAAGAAGGATCTGACATCTCAGCTGTTTAAAGTAAGTTTTGCTTAAATGCTTCATTTCTATAAATTTACCTGGAAAGCCCTAACTTCTTGGTTACACAGAATTCCCAAGAGAAGACAGAGATCTAAGGTGGCCTGTATATAAACCTTCTGGGAAAGCCAACTCATAGGACTGAATGCAAGGGAAACTTGTTTTTCTTGCTCTCTTGGTCCCTGAAGGCCTTGACAGTGAGGACCAAAAGGGATGCCACTTCTAAATGGAGAAGAAAGCTCATTATATGGAAAGATGAGGGAGCTCTGAAGGGTATACACCCAGAAGTGGAAGCAAAATGCTTTTAATAGAGCAAGCAGAGGCAAGGACAGAGAGGATCCAGGCCATTAGGGGTTTGTTGGGAGCTCTGATTTGGAGAAAGTGAGACCAGATTATTGGAAAGGACCTGAAATTTCACACTGAATCTTGACTTTTGTTACTTTTGCTGCATTTGATTGTTTTCTAGATAGTCTTAGTACATAGTCTAAGCTGACCTCAAACTCATGATCCTACTGCCTCAGACTCCAGAGTGCTGAGATTACAGGCATAGACAACCATGCACAACTCTTGGCTTTTATTCTAAAAGCCAGCCATCCGAGGATATTTGATTCAAGATAGAGCTTCTTGGATTCTTTGGAGCATTTGGTAAGTCATTAGGAGGCATGAATTCTCTCTGCTTACTTCATCATCACTATAACTAGCCCTTATCTTGAGAGGAAATTCCAGAGTCCTTATGGCTAACCTTCCATCAGTCTCTTTGGCTTTTTCCAAGATTCATTTTTTTAACCTCAACAGTCATGAACCCTGCTCGGGAAAGTATGTCTTGTAGAATAAAACAGGTCCTTCATTCGACCTGTAAAGCTGGTCATTGTTTTTCATCTCCAAGTCATTCTATTGCTGCTCCTTTGCTTGTAAACCATTCCAAAGTCACCTTCCCTTATCCAAATGACATCCATATCACATGGCATGCTACAGAGAACTCTTCTCATGCCCCAAGTCAGCGATAGGACTGTCCACTTCTTGTCCCCTACCCATGACTCTGCATTAAACCAACTGAGTTATATTCATATTGTTGAACAGATTATCAGTCCACTGTTAGTTTGTTAGTAACTAGAGGAAAATAGGCCATTCTTATCATCTTTGCTTCATTAACAAAAACCATTTGCATATCAGACTTTTAACAAACCATCTTCTGTGAATGCTGTACATTCAGGCCTTGGCTTCATTTCAATGGCAAATTCTCATCTACAATGTGTCAGTGGTGGGCATTCTACCTCCCTCCAGTGAGTAAGTACGGTGACTGCTATAAGCCCTCAAATCCACCAAAATCCACACCTATTGACTGACAGAGATCAGCTTGGTTTGCTTAAAGATGGCAAATATGATGTCTAGCTATAGGTGACCTAGGTCTCCTTTGATTTGTGTGTCTTTGAAATCACACCCCTAAATTTGGTTTTTAGACATGCTATGCATCTTGATCTCAGTTTTAGGAAATAATGAATACACTTCTGTGTCTCTCCATCAGACTGGACACAAATGCATTTTCAATAAACATTTACTGAGTTCAGCAGAAACCAAAGGAATGGAGATTAAATAGTGCTCTGAACACCAAATTTCAGTCTCATTCTGTGAACAGAAGAGTGACAGTCTAGGTGGAAGCATGAGAAGAATCAAAGCTCTAGGACACATGAGATAATAGCAGTGCTTGGGATAAATATGATTTAAGGCAAACAGTAGAAATCACTTCCTTCAATCGATTGCTTTTAGGTGAGAATAACATGAAGTGTGGAAGTGTATATATCGCTTTTATGAATTCAGCCTGCCACTGATTATAAAATCCAGCACTACTGTCCAGGCCAAAGATCTCAGACATGGGTAATGGAATGTCCCTCCCAGCTCTGAGCTCAGCAGTGGGTGCAAGGTAAGAGGAGGGCTCTGCAGTCACCCAAGCAAGGCCAGCAGAGTGTAGGACATGAGGACTCTCTACTCATATATTTGTCAGCAAGCTGAATTGAGTGATATTGTTTCTTAAGAATACCAATTCCAAGGCTAGCCCAAATTCAGTGGTCCACAGATCCAGGGATTCCTAAGCTCATCCCTTTGCCGTCTCCTTCAAGAGGAATTCTGTCTTCTTTCTATTTCTTGCATACTTTCATCCATTCACTCTGTCATCTACTTCAAGATTCTGATTTTCTAACAAGGTAAATAAGGGTCTTCCTTCCTGAGATGATGTGAGGATGAGAGATAATATATTCAAAGCAAAAGGCATATAGAAGTGTTCATATGTTACATGGTGTTACTGTGCCACCATCCTCCAAATCCAATCCATAGGCTCTCCATATATTACCCGAAAACGTAGACCAATAAGCATCCTATAGACAGAGTCTGCAGAGGATAAATCCTAGTGGCTTGAGGGTGAATGCTTAAGAGATAGAGATGAGTGTGTAGACTTGTTAAATGAGGTTGTTCATTGCAGTGTATTCCAGGAGAGCCCACATTTCTGAATGACTGTAACAGGCAAGTGGAGATTTAATCAAAAGAACAAGGGAGGAAAGGGAAGGGAAACAGATATCTGATTCAATTCAAAGGCTTCTGCTAGGCAGTTTCAAGTTCAGGATCAGGCATCACGCTTATTTTCCTCTCTGATCACTAATACATTCGTGTGAGGCTACATGCAGCTATTACTGGGACAATAGCAAAATGCAATTCACTTGCCTTTAGCATTCTGTTTGCTACATAAAAGCATGAGATTGAAATGAAAGATGAGTCTTGGTGGATTTTAATTTTTGAGAGCGGAGAACCAGTTTCTAGGCTTTTGACAACATGGCAAGCCACATGGTATAGCAAAAGCTACAAACTGAATGTGTTATCTACTTCTGCTTTTCTTCTCTTCTCTTCTCTTTTCTTTTATTTTATTTTTGTGGGTCATGGCACTTGAACTCTGGGCCTAGGTGATGTCCCTGAGCTCTTCAGATCAAGGCTACCACCCAACCCCGAGTCATAGCCCTACTTCCCATTTTCTAGTGGTTAATTGGAGATAAGAGTCTCACATTCTTTAGTGCCCGGCTGGCTTTGAACCTTGATCCTCAGATCTCAGCCTCCCGAGTAGCTAGGATTACAGGTGTGAGCCACTGTGCCCAGTTCTGTATTATCTATTTCTATGGTACCAAAACACATCGTCTGCTTAGAAGCACTCATACACCAACTCCCTAACCCTTTTCCTGCTCATAAGCAACAAATCTTTAACATTATCATATCTGTGAACTGTTACAGCAGAGATATGAAAAGTTCTAAAAGTCTTAATGAAGATATTCTCCTTAGGAATATAAATCAAAATAAGAAAGGAATTCTATGCTTCCATCAGAAAAAATGATATTGCCCCATTCATAAGAAAATGGAAAGACTTGGAAAAAATATATTAAGCTAAGTAAGCTAGACCCAAAGAAATGTAAGTCATGTGGTTTCCTTCATTGTACTAAAATATAAATCTCCAGGTAAACAGAATGGATGGTAAAAAAAAAAGTTATACTTGAACATGATAAATTAAACAGGATTCTAAACATTCACAAAAGGAAACCATAGGAGGATATTCTTAGGAGAGGATCACAAAGGCTCAATAGCTGTTTGCATGTAATCATCTAAAATGATTATGGAAATGAACTCCAACAAATGAAAACATGAGGAGTTTTAGTTTACTTTTTGTAATTTTTTGTGTTGTTGGGTTTGGGTTTTGCTTTTCTCCTTTTGTAACTATTTCTGATTTCTATATTTTTGTCCTGTAAATAAGTTTATCTATTGTGGGAAGCGGGAGGGGAAACACAGAATGGTGAGACAAATGGCGAACTAATCCAGCAGTGATACTCCCTAGACATTATGTTGAAAATGAGCTACACAACTTCAGTAGAAGGGGTTGGACAGGGAAAATCAGGGAAGAGGTGACACTGTTAAAAAAAAAACAGAATATGCTCATTACTTAACCTATGTAACTGTAATCCCTCTGTATGTCACCTTTACAAAAAAATAAATTAATTAAATAGAAAAAAAACTTGCTGTACTGAATGACTTTATTCAGTACAGAATCTAGAGATGCTGGTTATAACATCTACTCTGTTAAACCAGATAACAGATTTTGCTGGAATCCAACAAAGAACACTGCCTTTGTTATGACCTTTCTCTCCTACCAAACATGATATATACACAAGTAGTAAGCAATCCACTGATAATCATGACCTAAGAAGGAAGGAGGAGACAAATAAGTGTCCTCTAATTTTATCTGAAAAAAAATTAACAATAAGAACTTGAAGTCAAAGAGATCCAATCCATTGCTTCTGGCTTATCTGTGGCACAGTAAATCTAGTCCTTTTTCATCCATTAAATAAGAATATCCATCCCTGTAAAAAAAAAAGAAAGAAAGAAAGAAAAGAGGGGAGGATATTATTTAGCATAATACTCTCTTTTATAATATCTGCAGGTATATGGCTCCAAGGAAACCACCACAGAGGAAAATCCACATGTGCTCAGTTCTGCATTAAACTGTGCAAACTTGATTTATTGTTCCCACAATATCACCCTGCTTCTGCTAAAGACGGGCTGCCTTTCAGCAAATCTGAAAGTTTCACTTAATTATTTAAGGTAAGCATAAATGCATGCTTCTATTTTTATTTTTGTTTCTGTCTTGGGAAGATTACCATAACTTTTATCTTACTTCAGAGACAGACACCATTTGCTTTGGGAGAGGAGGGGATAGGTTTTCACAAAACTAAGGGCAGGGAAGCACTCAGCAGATGTCACAATGATGCAGGCACAACTGATAATAACTCAGGACTGACTATGCTTCTCCACATCAACTGAGCTATGTAAGGTAGGTGAGGGGGGGTTAATTTTTTAGTTCTTGGAATTTCTTTTGATTTCTTCCTTTTTCATCCTTGATCCTTTTGTCTTTCCTTCACTTATAAAATATTTTATTCTGTTACATAGTATTAATATAAGGACCAGTGGCTCACACCTCAGAAGACTGAGAGGATTGTGGTTCGAAGCCACCCCAAGCAGAAAAGTCTATGAGACTATTATCTCTAATAAACTGTAAACAAAATGCCAGAAGTGGTGCTGTGGCTCAAGTGGTAGAGTGCTAACCTTGAGCAGAAAGAGGCTCAGGGACAGCACCCAGACCCTGAGTTCAAGCCCTAGGACTGGCACACAAATAAAAAAAAATAATATGACATGTAATTACTCAGCTTTAAAATCTTGACATTATTACTTGTATTTGCTTAAGATTTTTAGTATAAAATAAAATATTATCATTTTAAAATATTATAGCTTCAATGCCTCTTCTATTCCTCTTCTATTCTGGCTTCCTTTTTACCACACAGAAGCAACTCCCATCTTTAAGATTGTACAAGGCATGTTTTAGTACATGAAATTTAATACATTTTATGTGCGTACATAAATACATGCACATAATACAGGGTAACTTCTGTCCCAGATAATGTGGGAAAATCCTCCTATTACAAAGAAATCAGAGAAAAGAAATTTTTCACAAAGTCCACAGGTAGTAAAAGCAACATGAAAGCAGCAGACAAGAGTGAACGTTGCTGAGAATAGTGATGAATCCCTACAATCCCAGCTCTAGGGTGGCTGAGGCAGGAGGATCAAAAGTTCAATGCTAGGGCCTGAGTAAGCACTCTTTAAGTGGTGCTTAAAATTCATAGTTGATATGAGTTGGCATTCCTAATTTGGCACTGCTTCATGGGACCAAGTAGAAATTGCAAAATTTATTTTAAGAGATGTATTTTTAGTGAAGTCTCTTAGTCCTAAAGTTAAGCTCAGTCACCCAAGGGAAAGCAATAAAAACACTGACACTATGAGTCACTTAAAAACAAATTTAACCTTGGGGCATAAATAGCAGAAATAGATACCAGTCTTCCACCTCAAGTTTCTTCGATGTGAAAGGCTCAAATACAGAAACTATGCATATATGTATGTATATATATAGTACATGCATGTGTAAGGATGACTATGTACATATGTATCTCTATAGTACATGTACAAACCTGTGCATCTGTAGTCTTTAAAACAGAAAATAGCCAGAGGTTGAAAACATCTTGGAATGTAAGCAAGACCATAAAAAATGACCAACCAGATGTTTAATTGAGCTAAATCAAAATTCTAGGAATAAAAAAATATATAACCACTGAAGTTTAAACCTCTAGGAATAGTGGATAACAGTTAAATTAATGCACCTGAAGGCACTAAGGAGAATAGAACATAAACATAAAAGCAATTTATAGCACCATTTTCTACATTTTAATTAGCATATAAATTACATCATACCACATACATCCTCTGCAACTTGCTTATTTGTTCTTGTTAAATGGTGTTTGGGAAGATTTATCTGTGATAGTGCATACCAATTTTCTACCATGTATGTAAAACATTATCCATCTTCCTTTTGGTGGATGTTTAAATAGTGACCAATTTTGCTATTATGATCTATGGCCTGATGTCCAACCCTGAACGCATCTCCTGTGTCAGTGGTGTACAAGACTGAATCATAAGTACCTTTACATTTTCCCAAATGTGATTGTACTAATTTATGATCCCAGTATCAGTGGAAAAGTTTCCCTTTCATGTCCACATCCTTGTCAATGTTGTCCTTCCTTGGTTTTAAGTGTAGACTACTCATTCCATCAGGCTTCACCATGGCTTTTTCATACACACATGTAAAGTTGAGATTTCTGAGCTTCATAATTGTCTAACACAACTCTTAATAATAACTCTCTTAAATACATGCAATAATTCACATGTATACTTGCATGCAAATACATGTACAAATATTCTGTTTCTCTGGAGAATTCTAACATTTGAGTGCCAAGAGTGGTTCCAGGGGAGCAAGATTGTTTAAGATGAGCTTCTTGAGTTGTTCTTAGATCCCCAAATATAATCTAATCTGATTATATTCAGACAGTAATGATGCTACTTTCAGTAGAAAAGAACACGGAGAGTTCATGACACAGTCTGGCAACAGAGATGCCTGAAATATCACCACTGCCTCCACTTACAAAAAATGAAGTTGCTGTATGGCCATGTATATGATACTTTCAAACATTCAGGTTAAACTAACAAATACAAAATAGATGATTTGTTCACAATGTCCAGGACAGAAACTGAAGAAAGGAAATGTTAAACTCAAGGATTTACATTCCCAACTCCAAGCATCCCTGAGAACTCTGCAACCATCTATAAGAAAAAGCAAAGACAGACATATGTGGACATGTCTAGCAGAAGCTCTGAGTCTATGCTGGGCATGGAGGAGTGAGAGTGCAGGGATACAGAAGGAAATGGTAATTACAGGATTCATAAGGCAGAAACAGGGCCAGGATCTGAATTATTGGTAGAGACCAAAAACCCAGGCTAAGAGAGCTTTTCTCTTCTCTTTGACTAACTTCCTGTTTCTTGTTATATTTTTGAAGACTGACTGAACTAAAACACATAAAGTCTGTGGGGGGAATTTTTCCTGATGAAGATGAAGGGAGTAGAAAAAAAAACCAGGATTGGGGCGGATGGTGGGGCAAATTCAGAATGGCCACCTCAGTTCCAGACAGATGATCTATTTATTCCACAGAAGGCAGTGCTTATCTTCTGGGCAGAAAAACAGAAAAGAAAAAGAAAACGAAAACATTGGCTCAAATGTTCTTACTATATTATAGGCTCTGTTTGTGATCAGTGCAAAGAAATGAAAATCAGCAATAGACAAACCAACCATGGACTTAACACGTGAAGTCACCGACTGATGCTCACAGCTCAGGGTGATTCTTTTCAGAGAAGAGAAGAATGTAATTATTAGGAATGTGACACGCCAGGCATGAGTTAACAGAGAGCTGCAATCACAGGAGACATCAGGAAGAACTCTGAGTCCTAACTACTGCAGTATTGGTGAACTTCCAGGCTTTGGGCATCAGCTCTTCTCGAATACAGCCTTCATTGCCCTCTTAGGCTGACAACATCCCTCCTGGGGGCTTTCTTTCTGTGTCTTCAAGCTCATTGTAGGACTGAGCGCTCCTCCATCTTCCCTCTCTGTTTAAACACTGGATCTGGAATGTGTCAAAGTGAAAAGGATGTATGTGACAAAGCTTGGCTTCCCAGGATGGAGACCAGGCACAGGGACAGGCCCCAGATGGACAGAGATGCATTTATAAACAACATATGGGAGGTCCTGTCACCAAGACAAAACTTATCTCCTCTCTGCCAGATCCCAGCCTTAAATGGCACTCAAGATCAGTCACAATCAGGATCTCAAGTGCTACCCAGCCAGCACTATCTCCGGCCCTTTCAACTCCCAGCTGTTCTCTTGCCAAACTGTGGAAGTCTGTTAACTACTGACATCCTCATGAGAGGAAATGCAGATGTACACTTCTGGTCTCTGGGAAGTCAACTTAGACAGGGCAGGGAGAGAGACCAGAGCAGGTGATGGATTTGGGAAGGAAACACTCATTCCCAGCCAGGTCAAGGTCATGTCCATAGACCTCTTCCTGGTTCCAGGTCTGTGCTCCGTGACTTTAGATCTCATTGTTTCAGTCATGCACAGGGAGAAGAGAAACCACTTTCATGGCCATGAATCAACCTCCACCCATTCTGGGTCTCACTTTCCCATCAGAGAGAAGAGTGAGTGAACTCAATTCCCTTCATATTCTTGTCTAGAGGATCATACAAGATATTGTCTTGGCCTGTGATCAGGGTTTGGCCATCAATGACTAGAGGACAGACATTCCATTTCTCATGTATATGATTGGTAAAATTAAGGTAAGAGTTTGTCCAGTAGAATAGAACTTAGGACCCAGATGTTAAGCCATAGACCTATGGCCACCTAATCTTTGATAAAGGAGCCAAAAAATAGAATGGAAGAAAGACAGCCTCTTCAATAAGTGGTGCTGGCAGAACTGGTTAAGCACCTGCAAAAAACTAAAGTTGGATCCTTCTTTGTCACCCTGCACCAGGATTAACTCCAAATGGATCAAAGACCTCGAAGTAAAAACAGATACACTGAAAACTTTACAAGAAGGAATAGGAGATATACTAGGTCTCCTTGGCACTGTTCAAAACTTTCTTAATAAGGGCCCAGAAACACAACAAATCAGAGAAAGTCTGGATAAGTGGGATTGCATTAAACTGCAGAGCTTCTGTATGGCAAAGGACATAGCTAACAAATTAACTAGAAAGCCTACAGAGTGGGAGAAGATCTTCACTAACCATACAAAGGACAAAGGCCTCGTATCTAAAATATATCAACAATTCAAAAAATTGAATCACTCCAAAAATAATCTCCAAAGAAACAACCATTCCATTAAAAGATGGGCCAAAGACTTAAAGAGAGTCTTCTCTGAAGAAGAAATAAGAATGGCCTATAAACACATGAAGAAATGCTCGACATCTCTGGCCATAAAAGAAATGCAAATCAAAACAACTATATGATTCCACTACACTCCAGTTAGAATGGCCGAGATTAAGAAATCTAACAACAACAAATGCTGGCAGGGATGTGGCCAGGAGAGATCACTACTACATTGTTGGTGGGAGTGCAAGCTCATTCAACCACTATGGAAAACAGTATGGCAGTTCCTCAAAAGACTAAACATAGAGCTCCCCTATGACCCAGCAATTCCACTACTTGGCATTTCCCCAATAGTCCAGAAACAAGGACACTAGCACAACAATGTTCATTGCAGCACTGTTTACCATAGCAAAGATATGGAACCAATCCAGATGCCCCTCAGTTGATGAGTGGATCAACAAGATGTGGTATTTATACACAATGGAATTCTATGCTGCTGTCAGAAAGAACGACATCGCCCCATTTGTAAGGAAATGGAAAGACTTAGAAAAAAATCATACTAAGTGAAGTAAGCCAGACTCAAAGGAACATAGGCCCAATAGTCTCCCTCATTTGTCATAATCAGTAGAAACCTTGGGCTCTCCTAGAAGAGATTTACAATACAACAAAACCTAGATACATAAGGCCGTATAGTATGACGCTAATGAAAGGACCTCCAGGATATAGAAACAAAAGCCATGAGTGATTGTTGCCCTTAATGTATTATATTATCTCTCATCTCTTTTGCTGTCCCTTGGCTATCTCATATTGTTACAGTATTTCTCCTTGTTATCTGATATATTGTATATATGCATATTTGGTTATTTGAAATAAGATAGGGAAGGGGGGAAAACAAGATGAGGGGCGGGGATGGGGGGAGGGAAATGGGGACCATGGCATGAGAAAGGGTATCAGTGTTTGTGAAGTAATACATCTTCTATCTGGTGAATATAATGTAACCCTACTATTAATTACAATAAAACATATATGGGAAAAAAAGAAAAAAAGAGTTTCTGCTTCATGCTGATATGAGATGGTGAGTAAAGGCTCTCAGTCAATAGAAACTAGACACAACTGAACCCCAAACCATTTTCTTTCTTTCAGGGAGAGAGCTTGAACTACCCCCATCACACTCTGAAGGTCTGCACCCAACATGACTGCAATATCCTCTGTCTACTTGTGGTACATCACAGAAGTTTCTTAGCAGCCTTGCCCTGTGGGCCAGTCTGAAGACTTCCACAACGAGTAAAGCGGTGCTGAGTTGTGGTCAGGCTGGTCCTCTGGGTGTTCCGGCATGTCCATGAATGATAGTCTCCAATAGAAAAAGAAGGCAAGTCATGTATGTGATTTAAAATTTTCTACTTTAGTTGTTTGTTTTCCGTCAAAAGCAGAAAGAAACAAGCAAAATAACATCAGTAGATGTCATTTATCTCAAAAGCCCAAGTGTTATTGTTTTAATATATAATGGATATGAATGCCACATCTCCCTCTAAGCCATCCCCCCGCTCCCCCCTCCCCCAACCAGGTGTTTGCTCCACAGTCCCATGGGCAAAATTTACTGAGAACAAGGCAGGTCCTATTCGTTTCACTGAATTTTTCTTTTGCAAGTAAACATGATGAAAATGAACACCTATTAAGGGCTTCCGTGCTTCTCCCATGGACTCTGCCACACTGCACACCTTCTGAACACCTCATTCATGCCTGACCCAGAGGACCGTCCCCATGGACCTTTGACTATGGCTCAGCCTCTGTTCTCAAGGGGACAGCATTTGAGCCAAATGCCTTGCCCAGAAGAATATGGATGTCCATAACTCATTTTTACAGCACTGAGGGTTTAAAGGGCTCTTGGCTGTGTCTTTGTGGATCATTCCTGTCCTAGGGCTATTTAATCCACTTGCTTCTTAGGGAACCTCTGCAACCACCCACCCAACCTCCCCTCCACAACCTACTCCTTCTCAGATAACATGATTTTGCATTGTCTGGTTTGAGAATTACTCTTTCTTTATTTTTCCTGTCTCCTCCGGAAGTTGCAGGAGATGCAAGAGTAGGGAATGTGCATGGGACATTTAAGGACCATGAACTCATTTTGTACATGACAGGACAGACATGTATGCTATTCCTTATGTGTATGTATATTGGTAAGTTTTCATGGCCCATGGATGATGTTATATGCACCCAAATGGCCCTGGGCAGATAAAAGGTTCTCCATTCAGGTTCAAGACTTTTCCTTTTTAAAAATTTTTTATTGTAATTAATAGAAGGGTTACATTATATTCACTGATAGAAGGTACATTCCCTAGCAATCATGCTTCCCCTTCTCATGTTTTTGTCCCCATTTCCCTCAGGACTTTTTTCATATCAGCATTCTCCAACAGAAGTAGAATGTGAGTCATGTCTTCTGTTTTAAAGACTTTAATGCTTTTATGAAAGAAAAAACTTTCTAAAGTTTTTAAAAAAATGATCAAAAGCTTTCAAGGTTTTTAAAATAAATAAGTAAAAATGAACTGGTGGGATTTATGCTACTGTTATTTTATTAACTCCATATCTCCAAAATATAGAGTACAGTTTGTAACTTTTATGTTCATCCTCAGTTTTTATAACCCTGAAAATATTTTTTATAATTATAACACATTTCAATTTGGATGTTATGTATTTTTGTTGAGAAATCTGATTGATATTTAGACCCCTCAAATGGACAATTGAAGTAGATGTGTGTACCCAAGTTGTTCCATATGCCTTTACTAAATTTTTTCCAATGACTGAGTTAAGTAATGGCTTTTAAATTTAAGTTTATTTAACTGGAAAGTTCAGCCCTTCACTCTCACTAGTCATATTCCTAGGAACCACCAGCTTAAGTATAGAACAACATAGACCTAGAAGGTACTGTCAGACCCAATCATTGGACACTGCTTAGAACTCTCCTCTGATGGCCCTTCACACTCAGCGTCAAAGCCAAGGTCCTTATCTTGGACAAGTCAAAGGCCTTCCACAATTTTATTAGTATAGATTGATTGTACACATGGAGGGGAGGTTTCACTGTGACAATGCCATGCATACATATAATGTATCCCATGAACCCAAGCACCTACCCACCCTCTTTCTTAAAACAACTTTTGTGAGTTTTACTGTTCTATTTTCATATTTCAAATAAAGTACTTTGACATACTGAGCTTCACTCCCTCTCTCCGATGGCCTGCTCTCCCCCCACCACCATATACTGGCCTTCATTGACCAATGAAGACTATTTAACTTTCCTGAGATTTCTTTGTAATATCACCACTAAATGAAATTGCAAGGGACCCAGGAATTAAGTGGTAGTGGCAGGCCCATTTGATAGAAGAGGAAACTGAGACTCAAGTGTATTCATGGGTTTTGGACACCTTTACTAAGTGATAGAGACAGAATTTAAATCCAGGTTCATCTGTCTGTAGTCTTGTCAACAGAAAATTATTTTGCATGCTTGTTAGATCTCAGAAACCCCTAGTCATAGTATCTCCTAGAAATGAAATAACATTTAGTCCAAGCCAAGTCAAAACTCATTCATGTCTCAGATAAATCCACTAGTTCATTTGTAAATATGTAGAATCTTGTAGCAATTACATTGTCTTGAATTTGCTTAATGGAATGAGAACTCAGCAAAGCAGCAGTATAACTCAAAGGATGTTTCCTTCACATTTTTTTTCTCACTATAAATACACCCTGGAGTCAAGTTAATGACAACAGGTCATTAGTGAGGAAGCACCTTCTGGAATCTGCAACATTTCAGTGTTGACCTTGGGGTCCTTTAGTCTGGCATAAACGTATTGCCTGAGCTTTCCTCCCCATCCGGTGTGACAACCTGAGAAAGACTAATTCAGTCCAGGCACTGTGTTGACAATCATTTGTTTTTAAATGACACACATATTTCATATTCTCAATGCACAATCGACTTGCTTAAGTATTGTCATTAATATTCACAACATGGCTTTGACAAAGAGACGTGTATTGAGAAACACTGAATTTCAGGTTTGTTAAGGAGGAAAGAAAACCTTGCAAGAATATGGGGAAGGAGGTTTTATTGGAATAGTAGACTCATAACTCACACAGCCAAGATAGCCCAGCCTCAGCTCTGCTGAGATGAGAAACATAAAAGTTAAAAACACCGACTGGCCCCGTGCAGGTGGCTCACACTTGTAATTTTAGCTACTCAGGAGACTGAAATCTGAGGATCCAGTTTGAAGCCAGCCCAGGCAGAAAAAATTTCCATGAGCCTCTTATCTCCAATTAACCACTTAAAGCCCAGAAGTGGTGCTGTGACTCAAGTGATAGAGTGCTAGCCTTAAGCACAACAAACATCAGGGAAGCAGTCCACTCGTTCCCCTTAAATAAGACATCAGCTCCCAGGCCCTGTGTTCAAACCCCACAATCAACAATAGCAACTAATCAGACTGTTGAATCACACCATCTTTACTTCTTTCTAAATGATGTTAGACATTTGCTTTTCCCTGATGTTCTGGAATTTATATGCTCCCTTTCGACGAGCTTTCAAGCAACTATCAAGTCCTAACTTTCCAGGAATAAATCAAGCCAGCCCACTGTTGTTGTGGAAACGAACATGGCCTCAAGAGTTAGCTCTTCAGACAGCAGCAGTGAAGCAAGGTGAGTATGACAGACATGTGGGGACCATGGATGGGTGAACTCCTGAGAAGGTGCCTACTGTCCACAAGACCACTCTCAAGAAATTCTTCACCAACTATCGTTTACATAAAGGAGAAGTATAAGCCAAGAGGCCAGGCTGAATATCCTTATTCCAAAACCAAACCCTAAAATATTTCCACATCAGAGACATCTTTAGCTCTGACATGATGACTCCAGTGGGAAATTCCATGCCTCAAAAAAAAATTGCACTTAAAACATGGTATAAAATGAACTTCTGGCTCCAAGTAGGAGGTTTGTGTAAAACAAATAAATTTCATATACAGACTTTGGTCCCATCTCCAAGATAGCTCATTATTTATGTGAGATTCCAATGTTTGAACAAATCCAAAAAACACTTCTGGTCCCAAGCATTTCAGATAATTACCAAGTACCAGCCATAGAAGAATACACCGTGTAGAAGGCAAGCTGACTGCATGAGATGATGAACACCTGTAATTCCAGCCCTTGGGAAAGGGAGACAGGAAGAGTCTAATTTAGAGATGACTTCCTGAGATGCTATCTCATATTCTTTGTTTTTTTTGTGTTTTCTTTTGGGTTTTTTTTGGTTTTTTTGTTTGTTTTGTTTTTACAAAGGATATGTATAAAGTAACATAGGAAGAAACCCATGAATTCTTAGAGAGTGAATATATGAATCTGCCCAGGATGAGCTGAGTAGCGTGGGGACAAGAAATTTCTTAGCCAAGGGTTTGAGGGGTGAGTTAGTGTTGAGTGAGCTATGAAAAAACAAGGTAGATAATTCTGGCTCTGAGTAATACAAAGGGGCAGGCACCAAGTTATCAGAAGGCAAGAACTTGGAGGAAAAGATAGAATTTGGAGCCGGACAGATAAGCAGGGGTCATCTCAAAAAGAAATGTAAGTGCCAAATAAAGAATTTGAAAATGCATCAACTATTATAAACACCAACACCGTGGAACCAAAGGCACTCTGGTGAGATTGTAAGTTTAGTAAAAGTTGATTTTTAAACCACTCTTTGGGAAGTCACGATTTGTATCAGTATATTAAAGACTCTGAGAAATCTTATAGACATATGAAAATATCTGGTAAATTGGTTTAATCTAAGTTTTTGCATGTGTATAAAACTATAAATCTCCTTCTTAATCCATACCCCAAGGAAGACTTACGAATCTAAATGTAAAACTCTGCTTTGAGGCAATAGGGAATCTATTGGAGAGTTGTTTCTGTTTTTAAAGCAGAGTGATTGGCTCTATTTGTATTCGAGAAATGGTCTGCTTGGCAGAATGGAATAGAGGAATACAAACCAAGATGCTAGGAGACGCGTCAGAAACCCAGTGCTTATCCAAAAGGAGAAACAATGAGGGTTCAAAAGGAGCCTAGGCTAGTGGAGATGCCCTGGCTAGGAACGTCATGGTTGCCTAAGATCTTAAAGCAAATAGTTGTCTCATGGCAAGCTCCATTTAGGGAGATAAAATATGAGCACAAGGCTGATCTCTAGGTTGAAAGGCAAGAATGGAAGCACTAGTGGGGGCAGGACAATTACTCATCTGTGAGTGTTAACTCTTCAGCTTATAAAGGCCCTAGCATTTCAGAAAGGACAATGTCTTCTTTGCTATGGGTACAGCCTTCCCTCTGTGAAGGCATTCTTGAATTGAGATTACTGACCTGGTTTGCAGATCAATCCAGTTCAACAGAGCTGCCATGGACAATCCAAAGAAAATCCAAACATGCACAATGTATTCTTCCTTCCCTACACACGTGTTCATTAAGTGCCTTCTATGGGCTGGTTTGTCCTGACACATTTACATTTTTCACTTCTCAGTTTATCAATGTATCGAATGCCAGGTTAACAGACATACATATCTTCAAACGACAAAGATATATCATTTCTCATGATTTTATGGGTTGATGGAGCTCACCAGGAAGTGCTTTTCTTTCCATAGTGTGTGTCAGGCCCGCTTTCCACAACTATAACAACATGCCCAAGAAAATCAACTCACAAAGAGAGACGATTTTAGCCAGGTCTCTATGGCTCACATTTGTAAGGAAAGCTACTTGGCAGTTTGAGATAGGGTGGGTGACAGTTTGAATACAGCTTGGGCTAAAGGAAACCCCTTTTTGATGGATAGATGGATATATCATTTTCCCTTCTTAGGAAGCATAATAGGCATTGTGATTCAGATACACACAGGAAGGACCTGCGGTCAAAAGAAGTACTGACTTTCCCTTATATGAGAGGGAGGGAGGAAGAGAGGGGGGGCGGATTTTGCCTCACAGTTTTCCAGGCTCAAGTCCATAATCAGCTAGTCCTGTTGATTTAGGGCTGTGAGGACGCAGCACAAGCACATGCCATAAATACATGGTAGAGCGAGTTAATTATGTGATGGCCAGGGAGCAAGGAGAGAACTAAGAGGAAGCCAGGGTCCTGCAATTTCCTTCCAAGATATGTTCCCTAGCACCTAAAGACCTCCCACTAAGCCCTGCCTTTTAAAGATTCTACTGTCTCCTAACAGTGGATCCTTGGGATCCAAGCATTTAAGATATAGGTCTCTAGGGGACATTTAATAGCCCAACTCCAGAGTGATGTCAAAGGTCACATACAGCGGCAAACATCCGTCACCTTCAAGGTGACGTCTTCCACATTACAGATAATTGGAGTATCCATGAACTTGATCTCCATCTGGGGCTCTGGGAGAATGCCTGTTGTTTCTCTTGGAGATAGCTTGCGCTTCCTCCTAACATGTGTTCTGGGTGTGTGTCGTTGATTAAAATACTGAACAATTATTTCCCCAGCCTAGACACAGGAACTGAAAACTACTTTGCAGAATTATCAGGAGGAGTATTTTTGTGTTTATTAAATAGATGTACTGAGCCTAGAGCAGTGGCTCACGCCTGTAATCCTAGCTACTCAGGAGGCTGAGATCTGAGGATCAAAGTTCAAAGCCAGCCCCAGCACAAAAGGACCTGATACTCTTATCTCCACTTAACCTCTAGAAAATGGGAAGTGGGGCTTGGCTCAAGGGTAGGTTGGTAGCCTTGAGCTGAAAAGCTCAGGAACTGTGCGGGGCATGGCTCAAGGGTAGGTTGGTAGCCTTGAGCGGAAAAGCTCAGGAACTGTGCGGGGCTTGGCTCAAGGGTAGGTTGGTAGCCTTGAGCTGAAAAGCTCAGGAACTGTGCCCAGGCCGAATTCAAGCCCCATGACCCACAAACAAACAAACAAATAAACAAACAAACAAACAAATAAAATGTACTATTGCCAGCAAAACATGTTTTTATACCCCCCCCTTTATAACCTATAAGGGAATATGTCCAAATCTATAAGTGAATATATTAGTTTGGATCATTTTAAACAAACTATATGTAGAATGGTTTTGCAGCACTGTGCTAATTAATTTGAAACATCACTTCTGCCAAGGCTGTGCCTTTAGCTTTTCTAATTGCTGTGATCACATACTATATCTTGCATAACCTAGCTCCACTTATGTACACTGAAGTCACTTTATGTACATTGAGGTCACTTCCTTTTTTTCATAAATTACACTGACACCTATATTTGAATTGTTCCTATCCTAAAGCCACCCTCTTTTAGAAGTTCTTAGAACTGTTACTAAGTGTCACAGGCAGGTGAACATATTTGTAACCATTAATATGTAGTGCATGGAGTCTATTTCAACATGTGTGCTGTTACCACATAGTGAGACCCACACTGGGTTTTTAGTTTGTTTTGTTTTGGCTTGGTGTTTTGTTTTTTTCCCAGTCCTGGGTTTGAGCTCAGGACCTGAGCACTGTCCTTGGACTTTCTCAAGGGTAGAGCTCTACCACTTGAGCCTCAGCACCATTTCTGGCTTTCTTCTATGTATATAGTACCGAGGAATCAAACCAGGTCTTTGTGCATGCTAGGCAAGCATCTACCACTAGACCAAACTCCTTGCCCCATGGTTTAGTTTTTGACAAAAAAAAACTATATACTCTATCTTCTAAGTCTAAAATTGTCCATATTTGTGGGGCACTGTGAACGTAGCTACTAAGAAGGCAGAGATTGTGTTTCAAAACTAGCCTAGGGAGGAAATTCCACAAGACACATAACTCCAATAAATCACCAAAAAACCAAAGGTGGAGCTGTGGCTCAAGTGACAAAGTGCTAGCTTTGAATGACAAAACTAAGAGCACCCATATCCTTTGTTCCACTGGTTTAAAAATGTTGGATTTATATTTGACACTGAACCTAACCCCTAACCCTAGTAAAAAGAAAGAAGAAAACAAAGTCAGAGCTCTCTGTGGATGTCTGAGGGCTGTGGATCTAAGGAGATCCTCGTCCCATCTTTCTTACTTCCCTAGTCTAGAGTGGAAGAGAATGTCCCTAAAGGCATTCCAGGAGGCATAGTCTGCCGTGATAGGCCCTAGGGGAGAGGATGATCTCTACCTTCTGAGCACAGAACGGGCCAGTAAGCAAACTGAGTTGTAGCAATTGGCCTGAGATTAGCTTGGCAGAGAAAGAGGGGTACAGAGCTCCCTTCCCAAATGCAGTGCAGATGTCTTGCTTCAGCTCATGAAAAAAAATGTGCCTCTCCCTAGACTTAGCAGAGAGCTGGTGGCTCATGCCTGTAATCCTAGCTACTCAGGGGGATGAGATCTGAAGATCGTGATTGAAAGCCAGCCTGATCAGGGAAGTCTGTGAGACTCTTATCTCCAGTTATTCACCAGAAAACGACTAGTGATACTGTGGCCCCAAGTAGCGGAGTGCTAGCCTTAAGCATAAAAACTCAGGGACAACACCAAGGCCCTTAGTTCAAGCCCCATGATAAAGGGCGGGGGGAGAAAGAGGGGAGGGAGGGAGGGAGGGAGGGAGGAAGGGAGAGATTTCTGGAGCAAGTTCTTCTTCCAGAAGTAATTAAAGAACTTCAATTTCTACACATACAGCTGGAGTTGAGAAGTAAAAGGATTTCTTCAAGGCTTCTCAGCTAGCCCTCCAGTAGGATAACCCAGAGCCAACTAACTATATTACAATAGCCCTTCTCACAGAAGATGCTACTAAAAGCTCCACTGAGGTGTTAAGGGGCGTGGGATCCCATGATGTTGCGAATTAGGTGTGCATTTCATGTTTTGAAAAGGTCTCCTGAACTTTCCCCGCCTGAAGCACCCTAGGGAGCCCTGGAAAGGGAATGCACACTTTCTCCTGACAGGGAAAATGCAGAGGTCCCAAGGATAGAAGTGAGGTCGTCCCTGAGGGAAGCATATTTCCCATTAATACCAGGCCTGAGTTCTGAGGGTGTGCTCCTCTGTCCCTGAGCATCTTGTGGCACTGAGAGACTGCCTCCAAGGTGATCAATTTAAAGAAGCAGCATATGGCATGCACCAGGCCTGCAGGGGCTTAGAGGTGGGGAGTCCCTAGGTGTCCTCAACCAAAGCCTTTTTCCTGGTTATTAGACTGAGACAAGGCTGGGAGGATGGAGATCCAGAGACAAGAAGGGAGAGTGGAAGGAAAGGAGTAAGTATCCAGGACTCTTCTGGAATATGAGATGATGAAAGCACAGCCACAGTGCTTCAACTACTCCACTCCAGAAGACATCTTCACCGCGGCTCCACAAAGATTCCACATGCATCAAAATACATCTCTCCATCATGCAAAAGCCAGAGATCCACAATCCATTTCCCCCTCAGATCTACCTTGAGCTAGAGACAAAAATGTAAATATTTTTCCTGTTCACTTTATACATCAAAATGGAATTGAGTCCAGCCAAGGCAGGAGGCAGCTGGCTGAAGCCTCAACATTGCTGGTGTGGATTAGGACAGAGGAAGCAGGCGGTAGAGGGTACATCAGCAGGGGCAACTTCCTGAATCCATAGGTCACTTGCCCATGTCTGTGACTTACCATCTCGGCCAAATGCAGTAGCATCTTCTCAATTCCGGTATACACAGCAGGCTCTGTGTCCTGTTGTAAGTGACTTACCCAATGGTGCTGGTAAATATTAATTACCTTTTGTTAGAAGGGAGACAATGCTGTGGCATCACTTGCCAATTCCCATGGTGTAACTATTCCCCAAATAAATGGCCCATATCTCTACGTCTCATCACACTGCATTTTCACTATACGAACTTGAGGGATGAAAATAACCTCCAGAGCACAGTGGATAACAAAGTAGAGCAAAATAATTAGATGAGGTTTGAATGTTTATTACCTTTGCCTTTCACATGACTTACTTAATTATATGTTTGGGAGGAAAATGCAATTTTTAGTAATAACTGTGTAACCACTGGGCAGCAAAAACTCCTACAGTGTTGACAATCGGCCTTTTGGATTGTATATGAATCAGCTTCGTGTCTCTGAGTCTGACCCGCCCCAGTAGTCACTGGCAGGGAGTTCTTTAAATCATTTTGGCCTTCCAAGTCCCTCCAGGTAGGGTATGCTTCAGCTATGGCAACAGGAATAACCCACACCGGCGACAAAAGAAAGAACCAGAGAGTGAAGGCTCCAAGGAGAATCTCCACCAACCCAGTGGGAGATAGTAAATGAATATATAAACTTGCCCTCTCATTAAGCATACACACACACACACACACACACACACACACACACACACACACACACACAAGGGGACAACTTTGATATGTGTTGCTAAGTCTTCAGAGGCTCATAGGGAGCTTGGTAACACCTTGGTTTGCTCTGACTTCAAACACCAACCTTGCCTTCCCCTATTCCCAGTCAAATTACTTCCTGCACAGAACTCTGTCTAGTCTTCAAAGCCTAGTCTGGAGGCCTGAGTACCCCATTGCCTAGAAAACAACACAGAGACTAGAGTAGCATCCCCCAAAGCCCAACCAAAATCAAGTGTGGTAACATCCTAGAAAAATCTTCTGCCAAATACAGATTTCAGGTGACAAAACAATTTGAACCCACTGTGTGTGTGTGTGTGTGTGTGTGTGTGTGTGTGTGTGTGTGTGTGTGTGTGTGTGTGTGAATCTCCAATGTCTGCTGAAAAAATGCCTGTCCAGACCAAACTCAATTTCTATCTTTTTAATTCAAGTGCAAATGGATTGAAGGCTCAGATAACAACATAAAATTGGTTAATCAACTTTCATTCCATATTTATATTGCAACAGGGAGATCTTTACAGTTTTCTGCAGTTCAGCTTGGTGTTCTGTGAAAGCCAGCCAGCATTTTATGTCCCCTTAAAATTGCAAACCAGAGGCCCCTCTGCTGTCAGTGACCTGCCACCCCTCCCGCTAAGCAGCTCTTTCGCTTGTCTGGGCCGGCCAGTCCATTGCATTTTCATTCTGAGCACAGAAGGCCCTGCAGGAATAGGTTTTATGTTTTACTGGAGAAATGAAAATCGTTTTCAGCTCCCATCATCGCAGCTCACCACGGAGAGATGCCAGTGAAGTCATAGAACGAGTAAAATTACTGAAAATATTTTAAACTTAATTTTCTGTGTCAGGCAAGCCCTTGTTATTCTCGTGGTAATCCTGGCTAGGTCTCTCTCTCTCTTGGTTTCCCATAATTCATAAGCTTGGGTTGAAAGCACGAAGCCTGGCACACAGGGCTCTCTGGAATACGGCTCTCTTGCCTATTTTTCACAAGAAGCAATATTTCAGAACCTGGAAGATGCCTGTCACAGGGCTGGTTAGACATAGATACTTAGAAGCCAAAGCAGCATGGTTTCCCCTTTGAGGACGAATATAGAAGTAGTAAATGAAGGAACTACAGATGATTTGTAGGCTGTGAGACTAGGAACAAATGGACATGGGAAAGGGAAGAGGATTATCTTAGAAAACAAGTTGCAGGCCAGGTGCAGCGGCTCATATTTTCCATCTTTGGGAGGTGAAAATAGGAGGATCAAGGTTCATAGCCAACCCAGGCAAAAGCAAATGTTAGCAACATGCTCTCTTAAAGAAGAAACTGGCGATGATGACACACCACTTAATCTCAGCTTCAAGAGAAATGTAAGTAGGAAGATCACAATGTCTTCTGCTATGTCTGGATTTGTGACTTCTGGATAGCATGCTTTCTCCTGACTCACGTCATTTCTCCCTCATCCCATGTGAACCCCTAACAACTCATCAAAACCCAAATTCCTTTTTCCATGTCATTATCCTTAGAGGGGCGCTCTTTCTCTCCTGCATCTAACACTTTATATCATCGCTAGCCTTAATACACAAGATTGCCACAGATCTTGGAACAGTTGGTTTATTTCAAATATAGTTTACAAAAGACTGGGAACCTAGCATACTCAAAGCCCTAGATTTGATCCCCAGCAGTCGAAAGAAAAGGGAGGGAAGGAGGAAGGGAGAGAAAGTATTCACATATTCCACACTTGCTAAACCATAAGACCAGAACAAAGAAAAAGATTTCTGAGTTGCTAGCACATTTGTTTTTAAAGCCAAGTCCCTAATTAGTAGTAAGGTGTGAAGTTCAACCAGAGAATAGAAGTCAAGGAGGAAGGACATTTTCCTCTGCATAGAAAGACTTGGACAGAATTGTGCAACAGCTTAAAAGGATAGATAAGTAGATAGATGATAGATAGATACATAGATACATACATAGATACATAGATAGATATCCAACTCTAGTATTCAGTCCTATAGCTTAAAAGGCTCTTATAAAAATCATGACAAACCCTAACCTCATAATTAAATAAGAATTGAATACCTATTCACTAGTGTTCAGACTCAGTGGGACCAAGGAGGAATCTAGTGTCTCTCTAAGCTATCCTTACTATGAAGCCCTCTACTCAAGCAGTTACGTTGTATAATTTCTTTTCCCCACACAATTCAAATTATGTGCCTAGCATGCAGTTTATTGTATTCATGTACTTTGTTTAAGGCTCTAGTTTAGGAAAAAAGTACAACCTCATAAATACAATTAAGTTTTTTAAAAATGAAATTTTCCACATGTGGGTTTAAGATTAATGTCATTTGTTTATTACTGGATGATCTGCCTTCAATAAGTGGCATGAATAAGAATTGGCTTCCAATCTTAATGTATTTATTTCTATAAGCCAAATAGCTATAAACAACATCAAATGTAATTCTCCAGAATGGTAACAGGTTATTAACTTCTTAAGCCATTCCCTAATGGGTTTTAAATCTCTCAAATACAGGGAGTTGAAAAGCAAAGGAGAGGTGGTGAAATTCCTTCCTGTCTACCTAGAAAACCCAACCAAGATTGGGATCCTGAGCCTTTAGAACATGACCTGACATTCCAGATTCAGTTACTTCCTGCCCATTTTCCTCCAGAGTTCAGCTACATGTTTACATCTTTTTCTGGGGTCGATGCAGAAACGTAGCTTTCTTCAAATTTTGGACCCTGGTGAACTTGTGGCAGGAAGTAGATTGTTTAGCATCTGTTCCTCTAGTCTCAGTTTGTTGATCAGGAGGGAGTCGCAGGCACAGTTTCAAGACCTTTCAGAGCACCAAGCATATTGGCCCTACAATGACCTAAAACTCCTTGGTGGCATCACTCTGAATTAAAAAATTAGCCTTTCAGTCATTGCCCAAGAAGGTAAGAGGAAGCAAATGAAGAGTGAGGGAGAGACCAGGAAGATGGCTGGTGTGTCCAGCAATAGTTTAGCTGTTTCTGTCCCATGGGCTTGCCCTCAGAACACAATATCCGCTCCTGAAAATGCATCTGTTTCTGCATTCTGTGCGTGTCTTCTCTGGTAACTTCTCTTCTTTATTAAGACATTCTAGGGAGAAAATTCTGTCTTCTAAAAGTAAGAGTAAGAGTAGTAGAATCTGTCTCTCCTATGACCCAGAATGAAGTGTCTCCACTCAGCTTGTTTTTTAAATTTAATTTTATTGTCAAGGTGATGTACAGAGGGGAAACAATTACAAAGTAAGTGAGTACATTTATTTTCGAGCATAATTACCCCCTCCCACATTTTTATCCCACTTTCCTTATCCCCCAATCCCCCACCAATGTTGTAAAGTTCATTCCCAGCTTTATCTCTTTGCCCTTCTGCAAATGCCCTCACCTCCAGCTTCCACCCTCTCCATCACATCTAATTTCTTCTTCCTTTAGATCTGAGCCCTCTCCCCTCCTCCCCTCCTCCCCTCCTCCTCTTCTCTCCTGTCCTCTCCTCTCCTCTCCCCTCCCCTCTTCCCCGCTCCCTTCCCCTCCTCTCCTGGTGAAAGTGACTGTCCTTCAAGCTCAAAGTCAGTGTCTTTCCACATGATCTCTGACAGATACTTCATAACCTAAGAAACAGAAACAGTTTGGAGTCCAAAGACAAAAGGGAATGAGGCATGAAGATAATACCATAGAAGAATTAGGGAAAAAATGAAATCCTGAGGGTTAGAAAACAGAGCCAAGAAGACAAATCAGTATAAGATTTGGGGCTAGCTGTTAGTAGATGATTACTTTCCATCTAGGTGGTCTTTGTTCATGATTCAGCCTGTCAGGAATCTCCTCTTTCCCTTAATCTAGAACTTCGACGTTATCAGGGAACCAGAGCAGGAAAAGCATACAGACTCCTGGGTACCAGGTGAGAGCAGAGATGCTGTTATATGAGAGATGAGGTGGGGTCTGGCAAGTGCAGTTTACTAGGTGATTCTAAGATGCCTTGGTGAATGAAATCCCTGAACAAGAAGGGAAAGAGTCAAGCACTAGGAATTGAAACCTGGATCAATTCACACGCTAGTTTTCTCGTTCCTGGCCTTGGAGCTATGCTAGGCTTCTTCCTCCCAATCTACAAAATACAGATGATGAATCTACATTAAAGGGTCCTTCTGAGCATGAGCTCAGCCGAATCCTGTGTGCGGGTATGAAAATCAATGAGCCTACAGCCTGGCACAAAAACAGATGTCCACTAATAGGAGCTGCCCTTGAGAAGCAGCAGCCCTCTGACCTAAGGTTTCAGGCAGGACCTAGAAGGAAGTTAAGAGCCAATTTAATCCATATTCCCCAGTGACAGAAAGGAAAGCAAAAGGAAGAAAAGTCCCATAGTCTGCAGAAGCGGCCAATCATCTCTAAACAGTGGCATCAGGCTGAAGATGAGAGCCACACGAATCCGAAACAGAACTGCTCTTACTGGTGTTTTTTTTTTCCCCTTGTTCAACATTTGAAATAAATTGTTTAAAATGTGCACAGTCTGAAGTATCTGCTCATCAAGGCCATCAGCTGCTGGACAAATTCTTAAAGATATGCAGTCCATTAGCATGGAGCTGGAATCCAGCAGTAATAAGAATGGCCAGTTTCTAGGGCCGGGAGTTTGGCCCTAGTAGAGTGCTTGCCTACCATGCACAAAGACTTGGGTTCGATTCCCCAGTATCACATACATAGAAAAAATAAAGCTGGAAGTGGTGCTGTGGCTTAAGTGGTAGAACTCTAGCCTTGAGAAAGCCTAAGGACAATGCTCAGGCCCTGAGTTCAAGCCCAAGGACTGGCAAAAAAAAAAAATATGGCCAGCTTCCTATTTATCTCCTTGATGAGATACTGCAACTAACTCAGCAATTAACCCCTGTTAAGGACTAAGATATTGCTTCCCATGCATGATAGAGTTTAACCCTTTTTTCATATATTTTTTATTGCAATTAATAGAAGGGTTACATTACATTCACCAGATGGAAGGTGCATTACTTCACATACATTGATACCCTTTCTCATGTCTTGGTCATCATTTCCCTCCCCCCTCCTCCACCCTCATCTTGTTTTTTCCCCCTTTCCTATCCAATTTCAAATAACCAAATATGCATATATCCAATATATCAGATAACAAAATGAAAAACTGTAACAATATGAGATACCCTTTTAAGAAAAAAAATCATCTGGATTTTGTATGTGGAGAAGAAAAGAGACACATTGAATAAGCATGTTAGAAATTTTAAAGATAATATATCTACCAATGAGTAAAATAGAATGTTTAGTGCATAAACAAGAATTGAGCAATGGTTGCTTACTTCCATAATCCTAGCAACTCTGGAGACTTAGATCTGAGGATCACAGGTTTTGATACCAGCCCAGGCAGGAAAGTCAATGAGATTCTTCTCTTCAATTAGCAACCAAAATGCTGAAAGTGGAGCTGTAGCTCAAGTGGTACAGCCCTAACCCTGAACACAGAAGCTTGGAGACAGTACCCAGGCCCTGAGTTCAAGTCCTGGGATCAGTAGAAAAAAAAAGAGCAAAAATAACTAACTCAAATGTAACTGTAGCCCCTCTATACATTACCCCGATGGTAAAATATAAATAAAATTAAAATTAAAAAAAATAAATAAGTAACTCTAGAATTTAAGGAAATTAATACAAGAAAAGTTGAGAAAAGCAAGCAAATATTTTTAAATGAGAGAAATAGGTCAGTATGCATCCATATTTATGAATAGATTAACTCTCCTTTAAAAAAACAAACATTCTCACATTGGATTGGGAAAATTAAAATCCAGCTATTAGCCTTCGATAAGTATCCCACAGAAAGTTTGAAAGTAAAGGGAAAGAAGTGAAATGTAATCAGTTCTCTATAGTCACAGTGGTTATATTTTATAAATTCACTGGAAACACTGAATTAGTAAAAAGCGAACCTTTCCTTCCAGGGTAAATTCAAAGTTAGGTTTCTATAAGCCTCTAGTCACATTTTCATGAGGCAATCAATACATACATTGTTTTATGTGTGTGTCTAAAGACACTTTGCTTAATATGCATTGTAGCTACATTAACCCTGGACTCTCACCAGCAACATAATAGCTCATGCCGAAACAAGACTTTAGTTCACATACCTATTTTCTGCATTGAATACCGAAGAGTCACACTGAGCTTTGCAACACTAGCCGGCTCTTCTTCACTATCCTTGGGGCCATTTTAAATGATCAAATCGCCAACTGAAAGCTCAAAATTTCAAAGACCCCAGACAGGACACTTGCTTGGGGTAGGAGAGCTTGAAGCATGCAGGAGTAGTGTCACCCATTTGAATTCTGCTGGCCACATGCACCTCAGGTCACTCAGATCTTCTTACACTTTGAGCAGACCTAAAAGTGGCCAGGGAAAGGCCAGGAGTATTGATTTGTGGGTTACAAATAAGTTTCACTGAGTAGATTGATTCAGCATCCATGAGTAATGAGGACCAACTATCTTAAGAAAAGGCAAAATGGTCCATCTCTGTCATATATAATACTCCAATCAATAGTCAGCAAATAAGCTTGGGGCCATTGGCAATCCCAGTAAGAATAAAATTTAGAACAGAATGAGATTACTCTATTTCTAAATTTCACAACACACATAAAATTAAATGGTTCCAAATGGCTCCCAACAACAACAACAACAAATTTCCAAAGTTTATGTGTGTGCTCACTCATGTGAGTGCATATGTGCATGTTTCTTGACAAGTTAGTTCTAAACTAGAAATTGGAAGGTCTAGGAAAACTATGGATACTTTTGAAGTAACAGAAAGAAGAGAAATTGCATTGCTGCTCCTCAAAAAAATATTATAAGCTTTGTTAATTAAGATACTATGGTATTGATTTAAGAAAAGACTCATGTAGAAAAGTAAAAACCAGAGTACAATTCATACATTCACAGGCCCTTCATCCTTGATAAAAATACTCCCAATTGGAATGCAGGTAAAAAGAGAGGACCTTTTTTTTGGTGAACTGTTGGAGCAACCTGGACATCTATAAGCAAAGAAAAGTCTAGTTTCCTTGTCCATGAAAGGAAACCCCAGGCGATTTCATGTGCAAGAGTGTTACTACAGAAGAAATTCAGTATCACCCCTTCTCTAGCTTCCTGTCCCTCTAGGTGATCTCCTCCCCTCACTTAACCTGAGGCTGTAATGCCATCTGCCACAATGTTCTGCCGTTAGCTGAGCCCCCATCAGAAGTTGAACACAAAGGGCCCTCTAATTCTGGAAGTTCAGCTTCCAAAACTATGATTGGTTTCTTTCCTTTATGAAGTCTCCAGCTTCAGATAATTTGTTATAAGGACAGAAAAGTAGACTAATGCAAATTATATTCTTTAATACTACATCTATGTATAGGTTGAAACAACAACATTAAACAGTAGTATTTATGCATGTGTAAATAGTACTACCTCCACTTGTTTTCTTTAAGGGTATGTAAATACTTAGTAAAATAATAAGAAGCAACACTTGGCTGCTATTGTAAATAGGACAATGATAAATTCAAGAAAGGCAAAGGGCTTAGAACTGATATGGAGAAAATATAGGGTTGCTTTGGCTTCAATGTTTGAGTTCCTGAGATAGTGGCAATTACATCATATCTGTGTTATAATCATAAAAGCATGTTGCTGTTTCAAGAAATTTTTAGTTTAGAAAAGCTTTTCAAAATCCATTTTGAGTTATTAAGTTAAATTCGTTATTTATAAAAATAAAACCTTAACTCTTTTGGAAGAAAATGTTGGCGGTTATATTTATGCCCCCAAGAAAAGGGAGATCCCTTAAACAAAATGTTCAGTGCACAACTACATTGAAGGAAAGACGTTTAAATATCTATCTGGGAGAAGTTTCCACAAGAGAACCATAGATTGGGAGAAAATATTTTCAAGCATATAAGCAAAAAGGGATCTGGATTCAGAATACTTCAAGAACTGCTACAGACAAAAACCAAAAATAGGTATTCTGTTAATCATAGAAATAATCAACAAAAACTCAATGAGATACTGTTTCTTGTCCATGAAATTATCCCAAATTGAAATGTAGGGGGAGACCAACATTGGAAAATGGGATCTGTCATATTGCTGGTAGAAGTGAAAATAGATACAAATATTTTAGAGAAATTTGAAAGTATTTAATGGAATTAGAAACTACCCATCAGAAGACTCAAGTAATCTACCTTTAAAGATGACCTGGAGCTTGGAGATATAAATATAACTACATAGACATAAAAATCTATGATGGGATATATACTCTACAGACATAATGTTATATTATATAGATTGATACTTATCTATGACATATAAACTCTCAGATTAATTTTAATTTTGTTCTTAAATTTATGTGCCAGTGGTTACATATAGAGATCCCATTATTGAATCCCATTATTGAATTTGTTAAACTTGACTTGAAATATATAAAAAACCAATGTTAATAAAACCTTCAAAAAAAAAAAAAAGAATGACCTAGAGGAGCCCAAAACATGGCCTAGTGGTAAAGTGCTCACCTAGCATGCATGAAACCCTGGATTTGATTCCCAAGTACCACATAAACAGAAAAAGACACAAGTAGTGCTATGTGGTGCACGTGGTAGAATGCTAATCTTGAACTAAAGAAACTCAAGGACAGCGGCAGACCTGAATTCAAGTCCCAGGACTGAAAAAAAATAAAAGATGATTTCCTCTGTATGACTTTATTTACTCTTTCTCTTTCCTTTTGTTTTCTTAATCATATGTCTTTTCTTTACTTATTTTAGGTCCAAGACCAGACTCAAAATTGGCACCTTACATTTTCACTCACTGGCTGGCACTCTACTAACACAGCCACACCCCCACATCCTGTTCTTATTTCTCTTAACGAAAGTAGAAACCCAATGTGACAAAATGACTTCTTTGTTGAAGTCTCCCTGGTGTATGAATGTTTATTTCATCTTTTTTGGTTTGGGGCCCATTTCCTATTTTTGATATTTCAAAAATCCTGATCGAAATAAAATTTAAAAAAATGTAAAGGACACTGTAACATGCCTTCGAATGACAACAGACTTTCACTAGTTTAATTGGCTAATAATACATGGGCTCCGCTGGAAACACATGTGGGTCAGAACAGAATCACAAAGTCATCAGGAAGTACTAAACCTCTACCAGGTATGTGGTCCAGCCAGTGCCTGAGCTTCCCCAGCCAGGGCCCCACTTACACTGACATCTAGAAAGACATGTTGTTTTCTGTGTGCTAACTGCTGTTTACGTGTCTGTCTCCTCCATCAGCCTGAGAACCCCACTGCCAGCCTTGAATATCCCCTAGCATGTAGGAAGTGACAGTTAAAACAGAATAAAGTTTAAAAAAATACCCTGTGCATCAACCCAGGGCAGCTGGGGATATCGTCTAAGGTTATTCTGTATCCGAAGCCTCAGGAAGTCTTTAGGTACTCTGGGATGAATCTCTTATAAGCATGTCTCTCCATATAAGTCCAGAACACAAGGTCCCAGAAGGAGGAGGAGGAAGCACAAAGCAGAGTCTATTGTTTTGGCTTCTGCTTTCTAACATACATCACACCCAATGATGCAAACGCTTGCAGGGTAAAGACACACATTTGGGAATACCTCTACAGAGACGCAAAGGGACCATACCCGCATGAAAATTGTTCTTGCCTCCAGTTGAGGAAATGGTAACACTTTGTTCCCTCTCTCCTTACCTTTCTGCAATATGGTTTTGCTGTCCTAATAAAAAATTGAAAATATGAAATCTTGTTATTTCACCTGGGAAATGACGACATGATGGCAAGAGTTTCGATGTGTTACACCCACCTTCCAGTCAAGTTCTAGTTTATCTCTTCTTTCAAATAGTATTCCTCCAATGTCCAGGCTAGACATGATCTCTGTTTCCTCCCCGCTTGTCCTCTCATAGTATTTAATCTTGGTGTTTTATTACAGCCATTCATTTCCTGTCTACTACCATATTGTAAATGTCTTGAAAATATAGCCTACACCCCTTCATCCCTTCCTCCTCCACCACATGCGCACCCAAGCATGCAGGCATGCACATGCACTCCCCCCCCACCTCTCTCTCTCAGTAGGATCTCAAACCAATGTTTTCTATGAGCCTGTAGGTGGGGTGGAGGAAGGGAAGAAGGGAGAGCAGGAGGGTTGCTATTTTTCCCAAAGACATCTCACAAGCCTGACACCTTGATAGCCCCCTCCACTGATTTTTCTTTCCCCTTCCGCAGACTAAGGGACTACATTTACTTGAAACTTTTCTCTGAGGAAGAAATTACCTCTTTCCTCACATCTTGGACTTTTTCCTGGATCTGGTCCGAACTCACTAATAATAAATCAGACATACAAATATTCTGCAAAGGGGAGGAAAACTTCCACGTGTACACCTGTTAGGTCAAAAAGCATCTGGAGAGGAATTTCACCATCTGCTCTTTGCAGCTGGGAAGGAATTGCACACATTTCAATTCATAAGCCCCAGTGGGTCTCCCGCTCATTGTCCCTGAAACAAGAGGAGAAGCAACATACGGTTTTTGCTGTCCCCCAAGCTCACTTCTTAAGGGGCTGATGATAGGTCAGAACAGAATGAGAGTCAGGACCCCCCTCACTGCCTGTGAACACCGAACAATTTAGTTTCTTTGGAAACTTGGGCTCTTTTGGAAACTGCTTCATTCCATGCCTCAGGGACTTGGCTTATTTTTCATTGGGTTGGTTGGGAGGATCAGAAGCAGACAAAAGGGGAGATCCTAGAGCATTCCCCTCTGCGAGGCAAAAGCTACCTACTCATCTCTGTATTTAAAAGCCATCAGGAAATGCCTCAACGCCTTTGAAGAGCCTCAGGCCTACCCTTAACCCTCTGTCATGCTACAACTCCACCTCCTAGCTCTAGCTGGGATCTGTGGTTTTGAGCACAGACATTGGAGTCCAAGATAGTTTTAAATCCTCTGCTTCTTATAGACTGGGAAACTCTCTAAGCCACAGTCTCCTTATGCAGAACCTGGGGAGAAAAATACTATACTGTCAGTGTTAAGCTGACAGTGTGTGTGAAGGAGAGCTCAAAAAGCATATTACAGAACCTGGAACAATCTGCAGAGTCAGGGAACTGTTAGACCAAGCTGTTACTGGACTTACCAAACAACCTGCTTTTGTCAGACTAGGCCCAACCTTAAGGGTATTTTCTAAGAGCTGTCTGAGTGATGCTGACCTGTAGCTAAGGCCTAGAGATATTAAAGTGAAAACTTTTCAGGAACATTAGTTCAACCTAGCTGCAAAATCTGTTTATTTTTTTGCAAGTTACCAGAACTTGAACACAGGTCTCACACTCACTTAAGTTTGCTTGCTTGATGGGCACTCTGCCATGCCCGCCCCATTGCTAGTCAGCTCTTGGTTTGCTATCTTAGAGAGAGAGAGAGAAATTCACAGATTTTTCTGCCAGGGCTTGCTTTGAGCCATGATTATCCTATCTCTGCTTCCTGAGTAGCTAGATTATAGGTGTGATCCCAACTTGGTTGTAGTGCAATGTCCCATCAAGCTGTGCTAGCCAGCACTGCAGGCCAAGTGAATCCTCAGGTATGTCTTTCTAGTGTGTGTTTCTGACATGGTGGCTCATACCTATAATCCCAGCTACTCAGTAAGCAGAGATCAAGAGGATTGTGGTTAAAAGCCAGCTAAGGGGGAAATAAAGGAAAGAAGGAAGGAAGGAAAGGAAAGGAAAGGAAAGGAAAGGAAAGGAAAAAAAGAAAAAAGGAAAGGAAAGTTCCAACTCATCAAACAACAAGGCTTGCCATGGTGTCACATGGCTATAATCCCAACTACATGAAAGGTATAGTCAGGAGGATTTCAGACACACACCCCTACACATACCCACACAGGTGTGACTATCTAAAATAACTCAGACAAAGAGAACTGGGTGAGGATGTGGGAGAAAATGGTAAAGTGTAACTCAGTATACATGAGGACTCCAGTACTGCCAAATGTATATTGCTATACTATTGCTATTCGTTTTCCTGGTGTTTGGCTAGAAAGGATTGTCTGTGGGGATCTGTACCTATGGGTGTTTCTGGGTTGCTAGACTCTTCAACTCTACATACAAAATAGAACATAAAAAATATCTCGTTGGGTGTGAGTGTCTCATACCTATAATCCTATCTATTCAAGAGGCAGAGATCTGAGGCTCACAGTTCAAAGACAGCCATGGTTGAAAAGTCCATGAGACTCTTATGTCCAGTTAACCACCAGAAAAATGGAAATGAGGCTATGGCTCAAAACGGTGGAGCACTAACCTCAAGGAAAACAGCTCAGGGATAATGCCCAGGCCCTGAGTTCAAGTCTCACAACAGACAAAATAGAAAAAAGAAAAAAAATGGGAAAGGAAATCCAGGGAGTCCAGCACTGTGAAGTTCCTCCGGCCCCAGTGTCCTTAATCAGCCTGCCTATGTCTTTCTTTTAGAATTTTATGCATTCTTTATCCATAAAAGTCTGAGGTTTGAGTTGTGTTTAGCCATCACAATAGGGCGAAGTGTATTGACACCATCTTTCTGTGAATAAAACATAGCTAGATTATTCTTAACTGTGGATATGCATTTGTTTCTAACCTGATTTTTGTAATTCCATCACAATATAACTCCTTGAACTGAAACATTCATTAAGAATGAGAATTAGGAAGACATTTTTAATGAATTATGTATGAAAAAACATGTAGTCATAGCAACATAATGGTTTTCATGATGAGAGTTGAGAATCCCCAGATTTCACTCAAATTCTCTATTCTTCCCCATAGTAAAGAGTGTTTATTTGTTTTTAAGGATTTGTATTAAAGTATGACATGCATAAAGAAAAACTTGCCCTTTGCAGTATACTCTTCTGTGAGTTTTGACAAACACAAACCACTACCATGGTCAAAACACCGAAGTTTCCATTCTTATCCTCAAACACAAAAATGTTGATGGGTCTAGCTTCTTTTCCAGTCTCCCACAATCTGGCCTCTGATTGCAAGAGTCAAATTGGATAAAGGAGATTAGATAAAAATGACCTTCATTCTCATCTCTGATCTAGGATTTCTATCTTTTTTCAAGTTTTTTTCCATTTTTTTCAGTCTTTCCAAGCAGGTGGGAGCTCTCTAGATTGCCTCCCACTCTTCAACTCTAATGCTCTCTGTTATTTTGTTTAAAAACAAACCAATCTGAGCCCCCAATGGTTTAAACCAGGACACATGCACTGATTCCCACATTCTGTGAGTCAGCTCAACAAGATTTTCAGTTAATCAGCTGCTGGCTCTGTCAACCCCCATGCTTAGCTGACAACTCACCTTGTGCACAGCCTGGCTTACATCACTAGAAACTGCCCTTTGCTGAGTCCAAGAGAGCCCTCATCTAGTCTACAATTTGTCTCTATGTTCCAGGAGGCTAGCTTAGGTTTCTCCACTTGCTGGTCACAGGGTTCCACAAAGCAGCATGGGGGAATGAGGCTCACATCCTATGCATTTTACCAGTCTTTGTTTACATCACTTTTTCTAATATCCTCCTGGCTAAAATAAATTGAAGAGGTAGAGGAAGATTCTGTAAACAGTGTCCCACATTGTGCTGCAAGAGACAAGGTTCAGAGACCATCCTGAATGGTCAAGGCAGAAAACCTATACTGGGCATTGACAGAGTCTGGCATTCATCTTCATCTTGCCATAGAAATGTTTCTAAGGAAACGAGGAGAAGTTTTGCACACTTCTGTAACTGATAAAACTTCAGTCTTCATGTGGCCTTCTGACCACTTAATCAACATTTTCTACCTGATACTCCATCTTTTCCATTCTTATCATTTGTTCATAATGCACCCATCACAAATGTTCCCGAATGCCTCTTAAATAATAATAAGAAAGCACTGCTCTCCCTTCTTTTTATATATTAAAAGGTCAGGTGCCAGTGGCTCACACCTGTAATCCTAGCTGCAAAGAAGGCTGGGAGCTAAAGATCACACTTTGAAGCCAGCCCAGGCAGGAAAATTGTGAGACAATTATCTCCAATTAATCACAAAAATTAAAAAGGTATAGGTACAGCTCATGTGGTAGAAGGCTATCCATGATCATAGAGAGGCTCAGGGACAGTGCCCAGGCCCTGAGTTCAAGCCCCAGGACCAACGCATACACACACACACACACACACACACACACACACACACACACACACACACACACACCAGGCATGAAAATCTAGCAGGTCTGCTTTAAAATCTGATTTTGACTATGTATTTTGTAGGCCAAATATGAGCACGTTAATTAACCTTGCTAAACTGCCATTTCAATCTGTAATCTGGGCATTAAAGGCCTGGTACAGTGCTGGGCACATGACACCAGGTGCCTGGAATGGCAATTTCCTCCCAGGCAGCACGAATGGAACTCTGACCCCAAGATGAGGAGGCCCACCCTTTCCAAGGTATCCAACACAAAAAGGATTGTTTTCTTTGTCAAGTTTGAACGTGCAGGCGACAGAACCATCCCTGCAACATAATTTATTTGTTGCCTCCAGGCTCATGTTTGGAAGGGCTCCCTGCTCTGTTCCAGGCTGATTTCCCAAACATTAACATATGTCAAGAGCTCACAAAAAGCCAAGGATGTGAAAATCACTGTTCAGGAGAAAGGAGAGGGGAGGGCGGCATTTTACAGTGCCAGGAAAAAGTCAGAAGTCCTCTTCATAAGGGAAAAAAGGGAAAGAGGCTTCCATGCCCCAGGGATAAGGATGAGATGTTGCTACCAAGAAGGAAGTTCAGATTTTCCCAGAGAGTGATAGCAAATATTTTTATAATCCACCTGTAATATGTGAACTTCTTTACACAGAATCCATTTCCTTCTCTCCAGAGCCACATGAAATCAGTGTCACCTACTGTACAGAATATGAAACTTGGTCTCCTAGATGTTAAGTTACTTACCTAAGTTCACTCAGGTGCTAAGGGACCGAACTGGGATTTTCCTCAGGAGTATTCTTCTCTGTGGAAGAAGGATATGCTCTCCCTCTTCCAGACTTCAACTTCCTAATCACCTTTTGGTTTTTCACATGGAACTCCACCATGATTCTCGTCTCCACATCCAGTCCACCTGCCAAGTCCTGAATCTCTCAAGGTATGTTATGGGTGTATGTCCAGATTCTTTCCTTAGGTTCAGACCTAGAGATAGGTGGCATGTTCTGTCTAGCCATGATCTCCTACAGCCTTCCACACTGAATTGATCCACACACAATCGCAATTAAATCTCTACAGCAGGAACGGTGTAGCTTGCCAAGAACATAAGGGTAAATAACAGAACTCTTACTTCCAGGGGACTACTAGACTATGGGGTAGCACAAAAGCAGGGGGGATGTCAATCACTTTTCACAGTGACTTCTGCCACCGTGAAGAATCCCTGCTAATTCTCTAAGCAGGAAGTTGGGTGTTTGTATCCTAGGAGATCTTACTAGCTGTGCTGAGGACAGTGGATTATGGAGACCACTGGAGATGGCCAGGTTCCAGATTAGGCAAGATGCTTAGAAATGAGGACAGGTAAAAAACAGATGGGAAACGAAATGTCCGAAGGCCCAGCAAGGACAAAATAGGGACAATGGAAACAGGAAGCATTAAGAAGATTGTATAGATGGGGCCTTAGTGGCTCATGTCTCTTAATTATAGTTACTCAGGAGGCTGAGATCTGAGGATCAAAGCCAGCCCAGGCAAGAAAGTATGTGAGACCCTTTTCTCCAATTAACCACCTGAAAGCCAGAAGTGGTAGAGTAGCTTAAAGTGGTAGAGCACTAGCCTTGAGGAAAAGAGCACAAGGACAGAGACCAGGCTTTGAGTTCAAATCCCACAACAAGCAGGAAGAAGAAAGAAGAAAGAAGAAGAAGGAGGAGGAGGAGGAGAAGGAGCAGAAGGAAGTTATATAAAGAACATAGCAACCTGGAGTGTGGTTGGTAGGAGAAGAGGTGGGAGGGTATAGGAAGGAGATCTTGGTACTAAGGGCTTTGTTGCTACACTCAGGTATCGACCTAGGCTATAGAGATTGCGCTGAATTACATGCTGATCACAGAGCCTACTGAAAATGAAACCTTTTACCAACTAATAGGAATTTACTGAAAAGAAGAAGGTATAATTACCTCCAAGATGCAGTTCAATACATTCAGGGCTCATTGCTCTGTCTGGCCTGACCTCTGAGATGGAAATGGATGTGATGCTGAGATTAAGATTCATACAACCTGAAGACTTCAGGATTTTGCCAAAAGACAGAGGAAAGAGGCATACATACTATGGGAACAAAACTGTATTGAATTTCTTTTTGAAACATGAAGACTATATCTCAAAATAGAATGGCACTAAGGAAGAAGAGTTTCAGGAGCTTTCTAGAAGTACAAGTTCTCTCACAAATGCTTTTTGCACAAATGAGCATCATGACAATCTTCAAAACCCTTTTGATGTTTGGCAGGACAGAGAGAAATAGATGAGAAACGTAGATCCAGATGGTTTGAAATGTTTAAGATTTCCTTAGAGACAGATTCCTAGGTTGGGGAGATAATCCTGAAAAACAGGATGACACAGGGGTTAAGTATATGACTTGTATGTAACTCCAAATCCTGTCAAGTGACTCAATTCTTCTGAGCCTCTCCTTTCCTTTCTGTCAAATGGGAATACATAGTCCCAGAGTGACTATGGTAAATTGATAAATTGAAGCATGTAAAGGTTCCCAACAGTCCCTCTAAGCTTCATTGGATAAATCCCTCTAAGGGTGACCACTTCCCTACAGTTGTGTAATAAACCACCCCAAAAGAATTATTACCCACAACTTAACATGTATGCAGATGCAGGAAGTGATAAATTCAGACAAGAAACAGAAAGAATGGATTGCCTCTGGTCTATAATGTTGGGACCTCACCTGGAGGTGAGAATGAGACTGAATATTTGAAGGGTTCATTTTGGTCATGGCTACACCTTGAGTGACAACTGGGAAGGCTGGGCTACCTGTGGCAGTCAAATGGAGCAAAGGGCTTTTCCCCATCTAAGTTGGTCTCAGAGATCCCAGATATAGCCTTGTAGTAAAGAGTTTGGAAGTTATATGGCCTTCATCATCACATTGTGTCATGTCTACCTTAATATATTGTTTTTGGTTTGCAGTATTGGGGCTTACACTTGGAAACTTGTGTTTGTTAGACAGGTGCTCTACCACTAAGCCATGCCTCTAGTCCTATATTTTTTCAGGAAATCATAATTTCATGCTGATTCAAGTTTCCAAGACAAATGTCCTGTCTCTGGAGGGGAGGAAAATTAAACAATTGTGTGTGTGTGTGTGTGTGTGTGTGTGTGTGAAACCTGGGGCTTGAACTCAGGGCCTGTGTGTTGTCCCTGAGTTTCTGTGCTCAAGGCTAGCAATCTACCACATGAGTCACAACTCCATTACCAGCTCCACAGTTCAGCTTCCCAGTTTTGGGGGTAGTTGATTGGAGGTAACAGACTTTCCTGACTAGAGTTGGCTATGAACCATGATCCTCAGATTTCAGCCTCCTGAGTAGATAGGATTATAGATGTGAGCCATCAATACCTGAAAGAAGTTAAACAGTTTACATTGATGATTTGAAATCGTCACAGGGAAGTTATTGTAAATTACTTTCAAAGCATTCAGCAGTCTGGGGAGGAGTTAGCTGAATTTTCCGAAGTTGATGACATTTAAGAACTCAGAGGCTATTTAGGGACCTTCCGGCCCTACATTTTAGAGAAAAGAGCCTCAAATCTCAGGAAAGAAAATAGGTATGGTGTGGAGTCCTTGAGAACACTGAGGCCAAGAGAAGGAAGGCTTTCTCACACAGCTAGAGGCACCCTTGTGTGGAATCATCCATGATTCCAAAAGGGGTATTAAAGCACCACCCAGCCAACAATAAAAGATGTTGATCTTTCTTTAGCTGTTTTAACTTCCTCCATCCTATTTTCTGCCCTATAGTAGTTTCCCCTTACATATACCAAGATGCAAATGGAGGTTTGAAACTACTGAGGATAATGAATCTTCCCTACCGCCTCCCCCCACCATCAGCCCACTTGATTCTGACAGCTGATTTCTGGCCATTCATTCAGTGCTAATGTTTGAGCAAGTGATGGACACAAGGTAGGAGCTAGATTGAGTAAAATGTTTTTGCTGGGAGATTAAATAGAAAAAGTCCAGCCTGATGCTGGTAGTTCATACCTGTAATCTCAGCTACTCAGGAGGCTGAGATCTGAGAATCACAGTTCAGAGCCAGCTCCAGCAAAAAAAAAAATTCTTTGAGACTCTTCTCATCTCCAATTAATCACCAAAATATCCATAGGTGGGGCCGTGGCTCAAGTAGTAGAGTGCAAACCTTGAGCAAAGGAAACTCAGGAACAATGCCCAGGACCTGTGTTCAAGCCCCAGGACTAATACACAGACACAGACACAGACACACACACACACACACACACACAGACACACACACACACACACACAGTCCTGTACCACATACAGTAAGTAATCATGGATGAGGCATTGAACTTGAGTATTGATTTGCTACAGTTTAAGTTAACAAAGGACATCTATACTTTAAGGGGTAGGTTGGACAAAGAAGGGTGAGTCAGAAAGAGGAGAAAGGAAGTCAGAATAAGAAGCCCAACCCTGTGATTTTTCCACTAATAAGGCAAAAGCCCCATGAGGTGGACTGAGCTGTAGAAAGAACCTGCCTTAGTGTTCCCAAAGAGAAAAGCTTAAATACCAATAATTATCCTCTGGAAACCCCTAGTGTAACTGATAAAGCCAGGGAAATGCATACCAGATTTCCATAAAATACAGAGGGATCCTTTGATCTTGAGTTTCAGACTTTACGAAAAATAGTTTTCAGGGGTCCTATTTAATTCTTTTTAGAAGCTTCAGAAAATACTGGCCTCTAATTTAGTTTTCCATAGGACAGAGCCACTCTCTTACTCACTTCCTTTTTTTCCTGTCAGTTGTGAAATTATCTAAAAAGGAAATGAGGAGAGTTTGAAAACATGGAAATATATTCATATATATTTAACAATGTGGTATGTGCATATGTGAACATCCATCCATCCATATATACACACATTCATATGCAGGATGTTCCAACTTGAGATGGCTCTATTTATAAGCACAGAGAGACAGGGATTCTCATATCCATATCTTCTTCAGCAGATTTTGTGATGAACCTACTGCAGTGGCTCATTTTATGCATCCAAATGATTGGGCTACAGGATGCCCAGAATTCTGGCAAAACATTATTCTTGAGTGCATCTGTGAGGATATTTCTGGAAGGAATTAAGACCTGAATCCATGAACTGAGTAAAGTAGGTTTCCCTCATAGGTTTAGGGGACATTTTCTAATCCATTCAGAGAAATAATTGGTAGGGGAAGGGGCCTATTTGTTCCCTTAGCTTGAGCTTGAGTATCTATCCTCTCCTTCCTTTGGACATTCACTCTCCTAGTTCTTAAGTCTACAGACTCAGACTGGGTCCACACGACTGCCTCCCTTATCCTCAAACTGCAAGTTTAGACTCTAGCTTCACCAATGGCTTCCCAGAGCCCCATTTTGGCCTTTACACTCTCAAGGGTCAATAAATTTGTATATATTTCTATCTGTCTATTCATTTTGATTCTGTCTCTCTGGAGTACCCTAACATCTTACTGTATGTCAACTAACTGCTAAAGCTTCAGAGATGATAAATGATACAATATCTGACCTGGAGTTTCAGATTAGGCATGAAAATAAAAGAATTGCCCCAAACTGGGGAGGTTAGTAGAAGGATAGTTCTTGAATATTGTCAGATTGCAAAACTCATATAGTTCTTTGCTATCCCAAGAAGGAGACAAGTTGAGATCAAGGCTATTTCGCTACTGATAATTTTACCTCTAGCAAAGTTCTGTATCAGCTGATGACTTGATCTCCAAACTCTCTGTGAATCCAGATATTTAGTTTGCATCTTTCAACCTGGTTCTCAGAACCTAGATAGAAGACTTAGCACTAAGACTACATTTGTAAGGAACAAAGTAGGTTTGTGCCCTTGTGCATCTCCTTGTACCTTACTTAGACAGGAATTCTTCACAGTAACACGAACTCCAAACTTCCAATAACTCAAAAGAAAGAATAATAAAACCAGCCTATGTAGTTGCATCAGATGGCATGATATATAAAGGGCATAGTGGGAGTTTAGTTATACTTGTGCTTTCCATTTGGAAGATATTCTTCACCATTATCACAGTTTGTTTCCATTGGTATAGGATACCCTGAATAGACAGAAGAAGTAATAGCCTAAATAGAAAGAAGTATAGTAAAATAAAAGTCAGTCTGATACCCCAAAGGTATCTTAGCCTTTGCTCCCTGACTAAAAGTAAAGTCAGCTATCAATAGTCATTAGTGATTTAAAATTGAATCACTTGCAGAACAATCAGTAAAAGGGTAATAATTTTTCATGCTCAGGGAAGATGACCCATGCAGGGCTTCAAAATTAACAACAAGAAATAGTGTTGTCAATACGACACCAACACAGTCCATAATTAATCAGATCCCAACCCCTTTGTCTCCAGGGAAATCTCTGGATTCTGTTCCCGGCACCTTAAAAGATAAAGGTTGACCTTGTCCCACTTGCCTAATAATAATTTATAGATGTATAAACATTTACCACAACAATTACAGGTCAGCCTAATGAAATTCCAAGAGCACAAGTCACGAAAGACCTGAGCATGCATCATAAATTCAGAATCAATCCCACAGGCTTGGATCTGCAAATAAATTACAAGTCAAGGCAAATCCTTCTATGGTTGACCTTTTCTACAAGCTCACAGTTTGAGATAAAGGAATCTGAGTCCCTATAAGGCCCTTGACATAAGTGGATTGTGTTTCTAATGTTCATCTTTGAAACCCTTCACTTTCCCAAGCCTCTGTTCCCACATCTATAAAATGGACTGATGGGTCTGGAGATTCCTCTCTCAGTTTTTGTGAAGCCACTTCATTTATTTATATGATAAGTAATCATTAACTATCATCTATAGTCCCTACACCTAGAATTTAACATAATATCTAGCACCTAGCAGGTTTTAGATACTTATCTTGTCAGAAAGAATAACAGCATGGTTGTCATCATCAGAAATTTACCCCATAGGAATTTTATTAGGTAGCAAGTTTATTAGTTAGACTATTAGATTGATAGAAGAGACATATGATCCTGGAAAAGACAGGAAGCTACCAATGTCTCTTCCTGTGGAATGGTATGTTAGTTTAAGCAAAGAGAAAAACAATGAAGAGATCTTTTCTGATGTTTCACACAAACCGAAGAAAGGAGACATTGACATGAGCAGACGGCCTCACATATTCCTTGCCCTAGCAAGGGATTCATTTTAGCTATCTCATTATTCTCCCCAGTGAATACCAATTGAGATCCCAAAAGGAACAAATGAAACGCTTTTGGTTATAGACTAATGTAATGCATTTTAAGGGACATCGTGTGGATATGTGGCTTCCATAGTCTGGTGCAAGTCCTTAGAGGTGCCTGCTGTTAGATGTCTCAGCTACATAAAGTACACCATACACATCCAAGAGGGGGTGGGGGAAAGTTTAATGCCAGGGAGACTGGCAGGCTGACTCCATCAGGACAGAAAACAGCAGCTGCCATAAAGCTAGGGAGGGGTCCTAACACGAGGGAGCCTGCAAGATGAGGGACTACGTTGTGAGCTGGAGGTGGCCAGGCAGAGCCAGGGTGACCTTGAGACACAGCCAAGCAGAACCTTGGTCACTGGAGTGTGAGCCCTCATGGAATGACTTCACCCCAGCTAACATTCCACCCTTTAAAAAAAAAAAACTTGTCTTTGTCATCGGCTGGGATAAGAGGCAGTGGTCCCTCTGCTGAAGCTGCTGCAAAAGAGAGATTCTGCAGGGTGGCCTCCAGAACATCCGGGTATCCATCATACTCGTGGGTGGAAAGTTGACTGTGGCCTCCATACACACCATGTAGGAGCTTCTGGTTTGGTTGGTGAGGATTCTGGTTCATTCCAGAAGCACTTCCTATAGAGACAGGGTAGCAAAAATTCCATTGTTAGTAGGGCAATTAGAGCGCCTAGGAGTGGCATGAGCCAGGAAATAATGAGTCCTAGCGTAGCTGAGGCCCCAAAGCCACCAGAGCTAAAGGCATCATGTTCTTTTCTAGCCACTTTCTGCTGACCTGGAGTGTTCAGGAATCACTGGGATCCTCAGGGTCTGGGTATGTGCTGGGCAAGGCAGGAAGTGTAGGTGAAGTCTCCTGTTTGCCTGCAGTCATGGGATGGCCTTCACTTATTCCTTGATGGTGTCCTGAGTGAGAGCTGTTAAAGAGAAACCTCAGGCAAAGAAGTGGTGAGATCAGGTAAAAGACTGACAAGGTTAAGTGGGGTAGATGAGCAATGCTATTTTCACTGAAGAGTTTTAAGGTCTCACCTGCCTCTGTGTTAGGTGCATCGGCGTCAGGTACGGCCCTGGTCTCAGGCTCTTCACAGGCATTGTAGATGCCATGGGGTCTTTTACAGATAAGCTCTGTCTTAAAGCTCAATTCACACTCACACCATCTTCTACTTGCTCGCACCATCTGTGGCTGACTTGAACGCTCTGTAATTTGTCTTAATTTTTCCTTTCTGAGCAAGCATTTAAGACAATTCTTACTTTCCAAATCCCTTCTAATCTAAAGGAAACCATTCTTCTGTTTCCTCAATTCTCTTTCCAAAGTCTTTCTTTATAGTGTTTTATAGGCTCTGTCTTATAAAACTGAACACATCCCTTTTTTCTTTCTGCTTCTTTATCTCATTAACAATGTTGTTAGCATGACTTTCTGGCTAATACAGCAAATCAGTACAGCTACTGATAAACCTTAAGGTTGTCAGTGACCTTAGCAAAGTTTGTGATAAACTACAAAGCTGCCAGCTTGGTAAGCTTGAGTGAGGGAGAGATGTTGTTTGCTTTTTAGCAAGGATGGAAAAAAAGGCTTGGGCTAACAACCACTCATTTCATTGGGAAAAATTTTGGCTGGAAGGGAGGTGATTTAACAGCAAATGATTTTTAGCGCAAAGAGAGAGACAGAAATGATATTTAATCTGGAGGTTATCAGGGCGAGAGAGAATCTGTGCTGGAAAACAGAAATTGCACAGGGAGGGTTGAGAGTGAAGAAAAGAAAGCTTGAAGAAAACAGAAAAGTCTGAACATTTTGTTTTCTTTGAGTTTTTTTTTTTGTTGTCTGTATCTCACTCCATTTTTTGGTGCACTTGCAATAATTATCCAGGCAGAGAGGGATCTGTCAGGATTTTAGGTTGGGCCCCTTCCTTGGTGAGAGCACAGAGTTGATGCTAGAGCCCCCACAAACATCACTGGGGGTGTCTAGTCAACTAATAGAGGGAGCAAGCAGCAAGAGGGAGATCATCCATAGCTGTGGGTCCCTAAAACACTTAAGGGAAATAAGAGAGGTCATCATCTACAGGTTTTGAATCCCTTGGCCTATAATGACCAGTTGGCAGCTGAGGCCTCCTGCACCCAGAACTTGGCTCTGAGTTTTTTTTATCCTCTGAGCTCCAACCAGTCACCACTGAAGAGAGCGTGGATCACTGTGTGCTGAATGTAGGAAGTACTGCTAGGGGCAGGGGGAATTAACCTGGGTTGCCTGGGTGGGCTTAGACCCAGCCCTAGGCCCTAGAATAACTCAGATTCCCCAAGAGGGGAAGAGCAAAACCACCAAGAAAGCCCAGAATCTCAATCACAACACCAATGTTAGATAAAGTACACCATACTCCATGAGGGGAAGAAGCATTTAATGCCAGAGAGACTAGCAAGCTGACTCCATCAGAACAGAGAATAGCAGCTGCCATTAAGTTAGGGAGAGGTATTTATAGGGAGGGAGAAGATAGAAGACTGCATGGCGAGTGGGAAGCAGGGTTAACAGCAGCCAGGCCAAGTGGCCAGGCCTGGCCAGGGAGACTTAAACACAGACAGACAGGCAGGCAGGCAGACAGACAAAACCTCACAGAATGACTTCACCCCAACCAACAACTGCAGGATAAAGATTCCCTATGTAAAGACTAAAAGCTCAAAGATGGGGGAGAAAAACACTTTCTCCAGACCAGGTAAGAACAACCAACCTTAGAAAGCAGGATACAGACAGCACCTGTCAATCTCCTTGGCAAGCCCCTTGAATGGGACCAGATTCCAACCTGCCTAGTTCTTAAGCAGTGCATCCTCCTGATGCTACCTAAAATTACAATGAACATTCTAGAAAATAGTTACAGCCAGCAACTGTCATCTGCTTTTAGCAAAACCTGATCTTGCACTTTTTTTAATGCAAATACAAGTACCCTGAATGCCATGCTCAAGGAACACTTTGTCTCTGATTAATTCTAAATGTGGCTATTCAGACTGTGTACTATTCTTCTCCTTAAGTATAAACCCCATTTGTGAAGAAAGATTTGTTCCAGTTGATTGCTTGGCTACAAATCTCATCCCTGATTTTTTTTTTTTACCTCTCTTGTTATTTAAAAGAACTAAGTTCAGACTTGTGATTATGAAGAATATTTTGAGGTAGGTGATCTAGGTACTGATCAGCTCACCATTTTCTGGGGTTTAAACCCCAGAACTATGCCCTCCTCCCACACCTCATATAGACCAACCGCAAAAAGCCAATGTTGGTCAGGAGATTCCCCAGTATGAAGTCCTTGGACCCTGGCTACTTGTAAGATTGCTTACAAATTGCTACTCTCTCTGTGCTGTAGTCATTCATATGTTGCCAGAACTGTGAGAATCAAAAGGAAATATTTACACAAAGTACTTAAAATAGTTTCCATTGCTTACTAAGCCTCTCATAAGTATTATTTAAAATAACCATTTTCCATCTTCTGTGCAGAATAGGAGAATGCACCTGCCATGTTTTCCTTTGCTGTTGAATAAGATCTTCCACCAAGCCTCTGACACCCATGTAACTCTGTGTTCTCTCTCTCTCTCTCTCTCTCTCTCTCTCTCTCTCTCTCTCTCTCTCTCTCTCTCTCCCTCTCTCTCTCTCTCTCAGCCTGAGCAATATCCTGTGCTTTTGTACTCAAGGCCAGTACGCTACCATTTCAACCGCAGCTCCATTTCTGGCTTACTTTTGGTTAATTAGAGATGAGTCTCACTCACTTTCCTTCCCAGGCTGACTTTGAACTGTGATCCTCAGATCTCAATCTCAGCCTCCCAAATAACTAGAATTACAGTAATGAGCCAGTGCTCAGATTCTGTGTTTCTTTAAACTATTAAACAGAGGACTTTCTAAGAGCCAAGCACCTTGCTACAAATTTAGCGAGCACCACCTCTGTCTCGTTCCCATAGAGGGACAATTGTGTGACCTCCATTTTTCTAAGGACGGATTGAAAGGCAACATAGGTCCAGACCTGAGCTGTTTACTTAAGCTCTGCCAAGGTGCTGCTTACGACAGCCCTCTGACCTCCTAGCTCCTTGTCCCCTCTGGACAGTCTGCATGGCACTGAGTGAGGTAGAGGGTAGCTCCTTGGAGGAAATGACATGATCCCTGCTCCTGCATAATGCAACCTCCCCTAAACAAATTTGGGAAAAGGAGAAAAATGTTCTGGTAGATACCCTGCTTGTTCCAGGGGAACAACAACAAAACCAAAGGGATAGACCAGAAAGAAATCCTTTCCACTTACAGGAAGTTCAACAACAGTATAAACATCATTCCTATAGTGGCTACCTCTAGGGAACAAGGATTGTAGGAAAAGGAGAGAGGAACTTTCTGGAAGATGGGAACATTCTATGTCTTGTTAGGGTTTTGTCTACATGATGATATATTTACCAAGAAAAAGTGGGGGGGAACAAGATGAGGGGTGGGGTGGGGGGGAGGGAAATGGGGACCAAGACACGAGAAAGGGTATCAACGTATGTGAATTAATGTACCTTCTATCTGGCAAATATAATGTAACCCTTCTATTAATTACAATGAAAAAAATATATGAAAAAAATACATTCCAATATTAAAACATAGGAACAGCAAAAAAAAAAAAGATGTATTGCAGTCTACCATGCATGAGTTTTAACCTCAGTGAATAATAGTGTTTTAAAAGATGCAGTACAGTGTGTATAGAATCAGAGAAGAAGAGCATGAGCAGTAGTTCAGCAGAGGAGGACTCAGTCAGGGGCCCATTATGACTATGACCTAACAGACACTGTCTAGTAGAAAAGCTGCAATGTCCTCAGCCATCTGTCCCATGAACAAGTTTGGTCTCCGCTTTGGAAATCTACAAGTGGATTTATATCGTTTTCTTCAGGGTTTCCCCACCTCATTTTCATTCATGGTCCAAACACTACTTCAAATGCCGTGGGGGGGAAATCTTTTCTTTTCTTTTCTTTTCTTTTTTTTTGATGGAGAGGAGACCCTGTTGAAAGAGGATGGGCACCATGAGCCCAAATGTGTGCCATGCTGGACCCAGAATCCCCATCCCTTCTAGGCAGTGACACTGGAGCCCAGGCTGCTGTCAGTGCTTGGTCCCTTGTGGCCTCTCTTGAAACTGTTGGTTCTAGAAGGCGCTGATAGTCGTCAGGCTGGAATCGCTGTAGGTACACGCTGAGCTGGGCAGGTACTTTCTCCTGTGTTGGCACACCAAGCATGCTGCTAAGGCTACAGATCTTCTCTAGAGCACCTCATGTACCAAGGCCCCTGCCTCACCCAGAGCACAGCCAAAGTCAGCTGTACCCAAGTCCACTCTGAGCAGTGGCTCCTTTTCAGCTCCAGAGAACATCAACTTCCAGGCACTGGGATTGATCACAAAGCTGTCTACTTCCTGCAGCCTCAGTGGACCCAGCACAGCAGCCACGCCACACCACTAGCCCTCAGTTTTTCAACCCTCAGCAGCTCACAGAGCTGAGCCACAAGTGCAGGTTCAGATGTGATGTCCCTAGACCAAGAACGCTGTGACCTTGACCCCACCCTTGTGCATGGCTTTTCTGGTGGTAACATGAAGTTCATGCTAGTTATGTTCTTTATTCCATGTTTACAAGATCTAAGGAACCTGTCTCCCCATGGGGTCCAAATCTGGATTGCTCAAAATTTTTTTTCATTGCAATTTGTGAAAAGAAATGGTTGGATGTGAATTATTCTCCACCCCAAAAGTCCACAATTCAATCTCCTGTATCCCAATCCTACTGATTACTGGGTGTTCCATAAACTCATCCCTCCCCTCCTTTTTCTCCCTCCCATCCCCCCACCCGATGATTTTATAACCACTCTATCTGGGGTTTATGTATTCCTACTTTAATTCTCCACCGATGTGCTAATTCTTCTCAAGACTCAGGTCCTGTCCCTGCAGCTGCAAATGCAGTTGACCCTCATCCCTACATCATAGCAGTCAACAATTTTCTAACATCAGATATTCAGGAAATATTTGTCATGAATTGAGAACATACACTCAACCACAAAAACAAAACAAAATAAAACAATGCTTTGCAAAGATTCTCTATCTTCTGGATCTAGGATCCTCTTCTGGGAGGCCCTACAGGACTGGGGTCAGGCTGCACAGATATCTTACCATGACACCACTTCCATGCATGAGATTTGCCAGTGCTACTGAACATGGAACCTTTGACATCTCCTAGGTCATGGATCAGGGAAGATGCAACCAGGCATGAGAGTGAATTGAGAAGATCAATGATTTCCCCATTGAAGGGAATGTAGCATTTGTTCTGTCTCAAGTTCCCCCCTCCTTTTATTTATTGTGAATTCTTTTTTTTATCAACTTTCCTGCCTCATCTTCTTCCTATTATTTAAATCCTGAATTCCTCCAAACCAGAGGACATCAAAGAGAACAGTGAGTAGGAAGCACGGTGCTTCCTTAGACACTGAAGTTCTTAGAAGAGCAATGTGGGGGCATTTGAGCAAAGGAAGGGCCAGTGGGCCCCACCTCCAGAGTGCAGGCAGCTCTGCCAAGGATCCCAGGAAGTCCTGGAGGCAGGGTTGCCATGGCAACCGAGCTGTCACAGGTCCAGGGTCTTGCTGGTAAGCACAAATGGATGGCATGCAGGATCCCTCTTTTCATTTGAAAATTACCACTAATTTGCAATTAGTTGGAGGAAAATTAGAGACAGAGAAAGGGAATTGCTCCTTTCAGCAAACAACCACCACCACTGAAAATTGACTTTTCTCTGGAGTCACTATGGGGAGGAAAGAAAACTCATCACTTAAAAGAACACAGGAGGTTTTGGAGTGAGATTGAAGAAACTGGATTCTGGTCTCCTGTCCCAGTTGAGTGACCTTGGGAAAATCCCCAAAGTTCTCTAGGTTTACATTTTCCAGCTACTAGACAGATCTAAAAAAAAAAATACTATGATAATGAATGGGAAAGTTCAAGGGAATAATGGAAGCAGAATTCTGGGTTACCTTGCAAACAAGCACCTGGATAAGTCTATTACCATACTGACCAAAGTTTTCATTCATTCACTGTCTTCTCTCCTTCCCATTCTTTTCAAGTCTGCAATGCAATCATTCCCACAAATAATTATTAAGCACCCCTTTGTCTAAAGCCGATCACATCGATGGCCCATCGGTGAGAATTACGTTCTAACTCTAGCCTGTCCAGTCACTACCTTCTCAGGATTATCCCAGCTCCCATGAACGCTTTCTCATCCACATTTTGCCTAGTGGCATCAAGACTATCTTTGTCCTTCCAGGAGCTAGAGACATTTGTAAAGATAGGGTTTACAGAGTCAACAGCCTAAGGTAACACCATAGGCAAGAACTCTAGGAACAAGAAAGGCAGGGCTCAGCTAAGTCCAGGGTCAGTGAGCTCTGAGATCACCCAAACAGAAATTGAGCCCCCTAAGGTCTCCCACCAGGACAATCATAATGAATGGGTGATGATGATGGACCATCTGTGATATCCATGTTCCAAAGCAATATCTCATAGCTTTCTTCAGGCTCCCCGGGCAACCCTCACCTTTCCAGGAGAGCTCTTCTCCCTATGCCTTGGAGACTACCATCTTCTTCTCTCAAATCTGAACTTCTAAATCATGTATGAAAGGCTTTGTTTTGTGCTCTCTTTCTGTATGCCCAATTCTAACCCAAATCAGATCCAAGATTCAAGAGCTTATCAAAAGGCAGAAACACAAAGGTGCAATATCCATATGCATCTGATCATATAAAATAATATTTACCAGCATGAGCTCTAGGAAGTGAAAATAAGAGGATATATTTTCTTTTCTTTTTGTGTTGTCTGTTTGGTTGTGTCTTTGAGAAGGGTAAGGGGAGCACAGAAATGGAGGGACACCAGGTGAACAGATGCAGCAGTGGCGCTCACTGCACACTGTTGAAAATGAACTCTGCAACTTTATGGGTAGGGAAATGTACTCTTCCTCTGACTTATGTAACTGTAACCCTTCAGTACATCACCTTTATGGTAACAATAAAAAATGCAAGAAAAAGGGGCAGAAATGATGGCAGCTTGTCGAATACATCCCTGTTCTCTCTCATCCTCAAGATTCTGAAATGACCAGTCTGCATCCAAGTCCTTCTATCATCCAGTAATGATGCGATCTTGATCAAGTAACTTCTTGAAGTCTCCATTTTGTTTGTAAAAATGAGTGATGTTGACCTGATAGTTCCAAGGTACTCTTGCTGCCGTTCAAGTCTAAATTTCAAGACCAGGGGTTAAAAACTCTTCTTCCAGAAACAGGATGCCAATCTAAGTGCAGCAGAAGTTTGACAATGATGAGTGAAAACGTAAAAGTCCCATTGGCCTCAATAAGGTGAACTGTAAATCAGAAAGAAGCTACAACCACCACACCATGCTCAGAAGTTGGCACCCAGAATGGTGCTGGCTGGTGGCATTTTCTGCTCACCTTCCTCCTATTTGAATGCATGGCAGTGACTAATGAAGAATTATCCACCCTCACTGTAAGCCACAAACAATTGTAAATCCCATTATCCAGCAAGTTGGCCCAGATTCCTTCTGGCAAAGCCTTAGAAAAGAGATCGTCCACAAAGCAGAGGACCCTGGGAAACAGTTCATTGGGAAGCAATATTGGCTAATTAAGTCCTTCACCAATATCAGATCGGGCTCATTTTTTTCCCAGTCCTGGGCTTGAACTCAGGGCTTGGAAATAGTCCTTGGGCTTTGTCAAGGCTAGAGCTCTACCGTTTTAGCCACAGTACCAATTCTGGCTATTTCTGTGTATGTGGTACCAAGAAATCAATCCCAGGATTCCGTACATGTTGTCAATAGGAATTGTTGGAATGGCTTTACATACCTGGCATCAGGTAACCTTCATCCCATCCAACTCTGAGGAATATATACTTCTTTCTATTTCATAAAAGAAAAATAGAGGAATAAGTCCAATTGTATTAACCAAGATCTCCAACCAAAGGATGATTCCAACTAGAACTGACTCCAAAGCCCATCCTTGTCTTCTGTTAGAGAATCAGTTATCTATGACATAGTGAGACTATACTTCAACTGAAGACAAATTGTGACTGTCAACAACATGGACTGTGCTAGGTATGATAGTGCAGACTTGTACTCTTACCTGTTAGCCTAGTTATTCAAAAGGCAGAGTAAACCCTAGGCAAAAACATGAAACCCTCTCTGAAAATAACCTAAGCAAAATTCTATGGGCATGTAGTTCAAGTACAAAAGCACCAGCCCAGATAGCTGAAGCCCTGAATTCAAACCCCAGTATCACCAAAAAACAGTTTCCTTAATCTCTACTTGGCTTGGTTTCCTCATTTCTTATGTGGTGATTCTCCTCTAAAAAAAATCTTATGAGGATTAACTCTAACGATGCCAATGAATTTCTGGACCATTCCTAGGTAAGTTGATACAAGTTGGCTCTAAGTAACAGAATTATTACCAAGGCAACTTAAAGGATACATAGCAATATAGCTACCAGGAAACACAAGAACTGCCCTAAAGCTGAGAAGAAAAGGATATGTATGCATGTATGTATGGAGAAAGGAATCATCTCTCTGATTCAGGAATATCTGAGACTTCTTAGAAAGTGTCACATCTATACACACATACATTCTTACATTTGTGCATTCACACAAAGCATGTATTACCTTGGGTAAGACAGAAGGAGGGCAGATTGGGAAAGGTAGAACTGGCTTGCTGAAGATTAAGATGAAGGCACCAATTCCCTCAAATGTTTAGAAGGCAGGCAGGAGATGAGAGACACTGGATAGTCATCACCATCGGGCCATTGGCCTCAATGACAGTGCTCTCTTAAGCCAAGAAAAGTTCCTACTCAAAGGAGGAACAGATGGCCAAGCTACAGAGCAAAGCAGTGATGCAAGAATCTACCCTCCCTCCGCCATTGCTTCTCACCTGTCCTATTTGCCTTTGTCTCTGATGAGCTTATTCAGAGCCCATCTGCTGGGTGCTAAAAGCTCTGTAGGGTGCCCAGGGTTGACTTGGGGAAGTTAACATCCTAGAAAACTAAAAGCACTCCCTCATTTTGGAATCAACCAAGAATATGGCTTTCTCTCACTGAAGGCTACCATGGAATCTCTTAAGTCTAAGCCAGAGCATGTGGCCCAGTTGAGTGCTGGGAAAGGGGGTATGAGAAGATCTTTGGACCACACATCCTTCAGAACCACCTTGGAGAGAAGCAGATTTCCCCCATCCCTGCCTTTGAATTCTATGAGTCCTTGCCAAGCGTTCTGACCTGAAGAGTGGGGGAAATAAACAACACGTGAGAGACAGCAATATGCTACTGCCACTTTCTAGGCCAAACTCTTCCTCTCACCTGCTGTGAGCTGGGCTTTGAGCTTAGCTAAGGACAGTCACGACTTCCCTTTTTCCCCCAACACTCTGTGTCCTGGTTGTTTTTGTTTGCTTGTGGTTTATATGGCTCCTATAATCCAAGTGAGACCCTAAATGGCCAAATCACTTTCCTGGGCTCCCAATATCATGAATAAAGGAAAGAGAATCTGCCCCAGCAGCTGTTAGTACTTTTCACTTAAGGGCATTTCATTTAGACAGCTCAATATGACTCCAGGAATACACTCATGATGGCACAGTTAAGTCTAAGGTTTCCCCTGATGGACTCAGAGCATAAGCTCCCCTCAAGATAATGCCAGGAAGAGACAATGAGTAGGTAGAGGATCTCCCTAACACCTTCAACAGAGATGGTAAGTCAAGACCACCTTTAAATTCAGAATGTGGAAGTTCCTGCCTTAATCCATACAGAAAGAAAGTCTAGCTATCAATAATGTCCCACATATTAGAAGTAAGACTCAGACATGGAGTCAAGTCTCTAGTCCGCATATGAAGACACTGGTTCAAAAAGAAAAAAAAAAGGAAGTGGGATTACCATGTGTCACTATTCATCTGACACTCTCAAATGTTTCTTTAGTCCATGCTGTGGCTCATCTATGGGGGTTATTTTCACTGCTATTGTGCTAGTCAGGTTATATTTTTTTTTTATCGCTGTAACAAATACCTGAGATAAATCAACTTGTGAAAGGAAAATTTTTTATTCAGCTCGTGGTGGCTTGGGAGGTACACTCAGAATGCCTTGGCTCCATTGCTTTGGGGCATGAGAAGAAGCTGGAGTGTATGGGAAAGAAAAGCTGTTCATCAGTAGCCAGAAAGAAAAAGCATAGAAGAGGAACTGACCAGAGTCTCACAATTCCCATAGATGCATATTCTCAATAACCTACAGATAGGCCTCACCTCTTCACGGTTCCATAACCTCCCACTGGCTTCTCCACGGGGAGTGCACCTGTGCCAGGTGGCGCTTCTGCGAACATTTACAATCCAAACAGCAGAGCCTGCTTTACAGAGGATGGTGCTGCAGCAGTGATAAGCTGGCAGCTTACAAGTTCCATGTCCTGTTTTCTATGACACACCAGTAGATGACACTTTCTCCTAACTGGTTCTTTGGCAGAGCCACATGACTAAGTTCTGTTCATATATCAATTAGGCAAAAGACACATGAATTTTTCCATAACTCCCTGTTCTTCACTGTCCCGCTTCCCGGCACACACACACCCACCCACACTTTCCCCGTACTTCATTCTCCTTTGTCTGCTGGCTGAAAGCAAGTGAGACTATGTAGGGACCCAAAAGGCTCAGCAAACATCAAAGCCATCATCAGGCATAGCCTAGATCCCCAGATGGCATTATGGTGCTAGCACAATGAGGTAGACAGAGCCCCGGATGGAAATTGACGAGATCCACTCCTACAGACAAGATCATTTACCTCTGGATCCATTGTTTAGTCACTTCCCTTCTGTGAACCTCAGTTTTCCTTTCTGTGCAAGCTAGAATTGGCACCAGGTGATGCCTGAGGCACTACCCAGGCTGCCACTCAGAGATGCTGCATTCCGTTAGGCAAAGGAGGAAGAAAAACAGGGAGACTCCTCCTTTCTGAACTCTCGCGGACTTTCTCTGAGGCTGCCTGCTGGGTTTCAAGTGGTGCCTCACTGAGAACTGAGGAAAACGCAGCAGGTGAAGCCAGAATGAGGGCTGGCAGACTTCCCAGGTGATCCCACACAGTCACTAAAGAATTACTACATCTACACCTCCCTCAGTCTCGGGCCACTTACCTCTCCCTGTGTGTGGAGGAACTCACCATCCTGACACTGGAACCTTATCCACAGGCTCTCCTGTCCCCTGTGGGCCCAGTGGTCCAGCACCTTGAGAGGCAGGAGGCTAAGAGAATCTTGTCTTCCTTTCTCCTGGCCTGGACTCCCAATACAGGGCAGTGGCATTTTATTTTCCACTGAAGCTCACTGCCAGATTCTATTGTGCTGTGGTCCCTGGAGATAGGCAGAAGCAGCAGAAAAGGCAAGGGCTGCTTGTTTAGAGCCATGAAGGTCACATCTGCCACCAGAGTCCCAAACAGAGGTCATGCCTGGTTTCCCAAAACGCCTTCCTGGTTATTTGTTGGTGGTGTTATTTCTCTCTCCTCTCTCCCTTTTCTGTCTCCCTCCTGTGAATATCTGTCTTTACCACTCACTCCTCAGAGCATTTGTCTGCTGAGAAAATAGCCACTGACAGCAAAGGTCACTACGACCAGGCCTGACTCACCGCATACAAATGGGCCTTTTAGCGGTAGGCTCTGCAAAGAAGGCCCAGGTCCTATTATTGATAAATCCTTGAAAAGACTCTAATGTATCTTCATTTCAGGGAAAACAACTGCCTTCAAGGTTGCACCGAGAAAATAAAGCAGGCGGTCTAGTGACGGATTCGAGAAGTTGGCATTTTCCCGAAGATTAAAAGATAATAACACTTCTATTAGGATCACTCGGCCACGCTGTATTGATCTCATCAGGGAAGCCACCGCAGGTCTAATATGAACAGATCTGCGTCCTGGAATTAATCACGAGGGGTTTTATTACGGTTCATAGGGCGTTTCGTTCAAGCTGCATCGTTTGCAATATTTATGGCCGGCTCCCTGGCTGTTATGAAGTGTGAGTGGGCTTCGTGGAGCTGAGCCTGCTGGCTTAGAACACAAAGTCATTCTTCAAAAGTAAATCTTATCTAAACTGTGCACACAAAGCCAATTATATTTTGATGTACATTTTAATTCTGCTGCAGAGGCCCCATGTTGGAGTGGGAGGAGCCCAGGCTCACATGTAAACCAAGGGGAGTTATCACCTTCCACAAGCCAAGCTCCTCTGTACCTCAGCTTTTCACATCTGGAAAATGGGGCTGATAGCACTATGCCTCCCAGAGTAAGAATGATATCAAAAAGCACCCACAGGGCACCTTCATAGGAAAGCCTGGCTTAGACAGGCATTCCAACACAATCACTGATTTTCTTAGGATTTCTTCTTCTATTGGAAATTTTACCCAACTTACATTTAGGAACATTCAGTGGGCAGACAAATGTGGAGGAACCAAAGGCTGGGAGAACACAATCATGATATTTAGGGTATATGCTATACAAAAAAAAAATGGAGCCAGGTAATTTGAGGGGATGAGAGAGGTTGGGAGAGATTTGGAGGGGGAAGGGAATGATAGAAGGGCTGACATTGTACTCACAAATAGATTGTGGTGAATTGAAATCCTTTTGTACAACTAGCGAAAGATAATTTACTTTTTTTAATCTAAATAAATCCAGGAGTTTAATTTTAAGAATAGCTAAGAAATATAGGTGGACTTTAAAAAAAAAAAAAACCTCAAACTTAAATACACAAGTATGGGTAGACTGGCTTACTACTATGAATCCCATGAGGTAGGGGCAACCAAGAGATTTTGGATAAAAATTAACACAAACTCCACCAAATCTTGATGATGGTTGAATTAGGGAAAGTTGGAAAGGGATTAGAGTGAGATCACACATATACATACTAGAACCCCAGAGTTTGTACCATCAACAGAAGAAGGAAAAGCAAATAGTAGCTATGACACTATTGAACATGGTGGTAGAATGCACATTTACAATAACAATATCAATAACCATACTAATCAGCAGCAGTAAGGAAAACAGGAGTATTATTCTAGCATCCAACCTCATTGCCTGTGTGGTATGAAGCAGAGCGTTTCACCGCTCTGGTCCACAGGCTCTTCCCATGGTAGACGGCAGTAAAAGTGTCTAATGCTCATGGATATCTGCACAGCAAGTACTTACTGTAGGGGCTCAGCTTCTGGGACTCAAGCACTTCACAACTACATGTCTAAAGATTGCCTTTGTGAATTGCTAGGGAAAGTATATGAGACTAGGAGTCTGATAAATGAGGCATGGGACTGGACCAAAGCCCTAACTACTCAGCTCTTCATCCTAGAGCTGACATGGGGGCCAAAATATGAAAATGCAAGATCTTTATACAAGAACTGATATGCCAGAGATGCCCAACATTAGATGCCACCAAAGAAGAGCTCTTCACTTTTCAGACCCCAGTTTCCTGAGACACAACGGGAATCATGTACACTTTTTCTGATAATACTGATCACCAAATTGAGGAGCCAACCAGGGCACATCTTTGGGGAGAAAAAAACTAAGAGCCCATTATTCTCCTTTCCAGAGCTGACACACTCATTCGCATACAACAGATACCCTATTAATACTTATTGCATCTTTAGTCCCACTAAGAATTCCCTTCACAGCATTACAAGATGGAGGTCAAATACTCACTGCCTTTTAACATCCCTCCAGGTAAGGAGTTCACCATCCCAGGAGCCAACCCATTTCCTCACTAAATGGCTATAATGAATAGAACTGAAAGCTGTTCATGCATGTAATCCTAGCTACTCAGAGGCTGAGATCTGAGGATCGAGGTTCAAAGACAGCCTAAGCAGGACAGTCTGAGACTCTTATCTCCAATCAAGCACCAGAAAACCAGAAGTGGAGCCATAGCTCAAAGTGGTAGAGCACTACCCCTGTAAAAGCTCAAACCCCAGCACCACCCCCACCAGCAGCAGAAGCAACAACAAAAACCCTTGAAATCTCCATCTCCATCTCTTTCACTCTTTATTTCCATTTTAGGCCTTTGGAATCACTTTGGTATGATAGCGTTTCAAGTAGCCCATTGGTTTTCTTCCAATCTTCCTCTTTCCCAAGCTAACCACCAGTTCTGCAACACAGGATGAATAAATTAAGGGTCAGGTCCTACCTCTTTCCACATATCACAATCTCTCTTCCAACCATGGCAGGAGACAAGAGACCATCATTTGCTGTGGAAACATCACCCAGAGAAAATCACTGAAGTTTCTGTGGGACCCAGAATAAAGCCGCCCCCCCTAGAACCCATATATCCAGCCAATCTGACCTCGATTTTATTCTGGCACTGTAGGGCCTTAGGGTTTGGAGGGGTGTGTAACTATTTAACGCATATATCAGTTTTATTAGTATTTCCTTGCCCCTGAAGAAAAGTAACAACTTGCCAACAAACTCCAGCCCTGAAGAAAGGAAGAGTTCAGTTTATTCCCTGGCTATTTAGACAGAAATCTTTTCCACAGAAGGTCAGTTTGAGTTTAGCATTGAATTTATGAATGGAGAATAAGGATGAAAGGAACACTGGACAGAGAAAAGAAGATTTCACATCCTGTTCCCCAGTTTACTTGAGGTATGACTAATATAAAAAAAACTTGCATATAGAAAATGTCTACAAGTTGGTAAGCTTGGACATATGTATACACCTATGTTACCATCACCACCATCAAGATAACAAGCATATCTCTCCTCTCTGAAAGTTCCCTATTTTGTTTGGGGGGTTGAGGAATTTTTAACCTGAGGTGTAATGTTCTATAAATGTGTAAGTTCACAAAACCACCCACCCAGACTCATATAACCACGAGCCAATTCTCTGCTTCCATTTTGTTTTACCAGTCCTGGGCTTGAGCTCAGGACCTGAGCCCTGTCCTTGGACTTTCTCAAGGCTAGAGCTCTACCACTTGAGCCTCAGTACCACTTCTGGCTTTTTTACTATGTATGTGGTACCAAGGAATTGAACCCGGGTCTTCATGCATGCTAGGCAAGGACTCTACCACTAGGCCAAACTCCCGACCCCTCTCTGCTTCTATTTTGTTCAACACTTTTTTGCCTGTCCTGGACTTGAACTCAGGAAATAGGCCCAGTTCCTGAGCATCTTTATGCTCACTCTACCACCTTCAGCCACAGTGCCACTTCCAGTTTTCTGGTGGCTAATTGGAGACAAAAGTCTCCTGGACTTTAGGGCCTGTGGCTGGCTTCCAACCATGATCCTCAGAGCTCAGCCTCCTGAGTAGCTAGGTTTATAGGCAGGAAATTGCTGATAGAGAGACCCCACCAAAGGCAAAAGTCACCTAAATGAAGAACATGGATGTTTTTACCTGTCAGTAACCAAATGTCCCACAGAAGCTGATTTCACAAGAAAGAAAGCCCTCTTTTTTTTTTAACACGTAAAATACAAAGTGCCAACCACATGCTTTTGTATGCAATGGAATGGACTAAGAACTAGATGTGTGTGTGTGTGTGTGTGTGTGTGTGTGTGTGTGTGTGTGTGTGTGTGTGTTTTCCAATCAGAATCCAATGTGCATCCAGAGTCCAGGAACATCGGATGTGTACCGTTGCCATGAGAACCAAGAAGCTTGAGGAACTCAATTTTCAAAATTCATTTTACAACAACATTTGCATTTTGTGTGGGTATTGGATGCTAACCGTGATGCTGGGGCCAATACAAGGACAAAGTACACCCTATCGCTTCATGTGTTGTCTACGACTTTCTTCACTGGGCAATCAGCTCTTGTGGTTTGGGACACTAAATGTATTTACCCTGATAAGTTTACCACTCACAGTGTAGCCTATAAAAGTTGCTTGGGTCTTGACACGGTGCTACCAATCCTCAATACTCAGGAGGCTGAGATCTGAAGATCGCAGTTCAAAGCCACCCTGGACACTAAAGACCTTGAGACTCTTATTTCCAATTAATCACCAGAAAACCATTAGTAGCACTGTGGCTCAAGGGGTAGGGCAGTAGTCTTGAGCTGAAGAGCTCAGGGACAATGCCCAAGCCCAGAGTCCAAGCCCCACAGCTGCCAAAAATTTGCTTAGTGACAGCTTATGCCACTAAGGGGTGCATGTGTACAAAAGTTTCAATGGAACTTAAAAGCTCCTGATTCTGCTCACTTCTATCATGCAGTAGTGGGTGAGGGGTGTCCCTTCTAAAGTATCTGACATCTATTTTGGGGGCCAATAGCACTTTGCTTTAAGTGATGGATTGCTCTCCACAAATTAGTGTTGGTCACTTTTGTCTATTTATTTTTGTCCTGCACCTATTGACTGTAAATTTTATTGCTTACTATACTGAGCTAGTAACCAATCCTGTCTCCCCTAATACTGAGCATAGGAACCAAGGGACAGAGAGTGTTGGGTCATGGAGGATTAATAAGCAGTGAGAATGTCTCCGGAATGAGCCCTCATCATTGTTATTTTGACATTAGACTGTTTGCTCAGTTTGGTCTTAATGTTTTTAATACCTAACAAATTGTAAGGATTGGGCAATGGTCCTTGCTTCTCATAACAAGTTTCTATTCCTACATTATTCCAAGGATTCTCCATTGCTGACAATCTTAAGTCTATCCGATTCCAATGGCCTTGAACAATAGTTGTCTAGATATGATATTCTTCCAGTGATGTCCATTTTCCTGCCTAGTTCTTTTTCCACTGAAACTTGACTGAATCCTTAAAAACCTTATCTGCTCTCTGGAGACCATGGTCCCTGGTCAATCATCTTAGTGCGGACCCAGGCACTCATCCTGTTTCTATTCCATCATCAATCAATGGAGCTTAGGGAGTTTCTGCACCCACCTGCTATGGACTTCCAGCTTACATTTCACCCTTCATTACCCTGTTGACTCTTGTCAGGTAGCAAGGCTTGCCTGGCTCCAAACAGAACTCACTTGGTGAGACTGAAAGGTCTTCCTGATTCCAGTATCAACAGCCTGGTCCAACCTCCTGCCTGCATCTCACTGGCCTGCTCTCAGGGGCTCATCTTAGATGACAGTATACCTTCATGATGGATGTGCCCAAAGGGTAAGTTGCAAGAGATCCCAAATGGCTCTTGGCGAAGACGAAACTGAGTTTCATTTATAATACCCCAGCCGCCCAAGGACATTAATCAGTAACTAAGAGAAATGAGGCAAGATTACAACCACAAATCTGTCAGCCGCTGTCACTCCTAACCATTCAGCCATCCATTCACCCATTCTGTCAGCAGGCAGTGTCTGGGACCAACTTGGAGCTAGACTTATGTCAGTTGCTGAGGACAAAAATATCAGGAGACTAGATAAAAAGCCCACTGTGCTCTTCCCTGCACGTCCACAGTTCATCTCATGAAGGTGGGAAGGGAAAAATGGCCAATTCAGATTCAATGAGCTACCTTTTCCTTCTGAGAAGGAATACTCTCTCCAAGTCTTTCTTTTCTTTCCCTTCCATATCTCTGGTGCCTCTGGTAGCATACATTTATTCTCCTTCTCTTTCCCGACTCTCTTATTATGAACCCAACAGGGAAAGATCTTTCTTAGAGGACAAATCCTCCATTCTCTCTTCGTTGACTCCTGGAGCTGATGAAGGAAGGTCTGAAATTTTAGTTCTCGAGGTTGGATAGCTAACGGGATTTACACTCCTCATAGCCATTTTTGCTAAATGGCTTATGTTCTGTTCTCATCTGCAGATCATCAGGTTAAAATGTAGAATAATAGCAAGGAGATAACACTTTGTCCCAGGTATAAGCATCAAATTCCAAACTAGTTATTAGAGCTTAGTTTTGCTGCTTGGAACATTGTACAGGCATTTATTGCAGAAGATAAAGGGATTCTCATTCAGTTGTCTTTTCTTTGTGCATGTATTCTCTAAAGGTCAGAACTTTGAGTGAGAAAGTGACTCTTGTCCCCCAAATCCCTAAGAAAACAAGACATCCTGGAATTTACCGTAGTATATTGTTCAAATGAAGATATTAATTTTTTAAAATTACACAGGAGCTAATTTTTACTGACTTTCTATGCAGTGACATTGTTAGCCACTGGATGTTAGGACTTCAGTATACAGATGTTGAGGAACACAATTTACCCCATAGCACCTATCTATTATTATTTTTCACTTAGCTCATTCCCTAAGACATACGATCAAGCCATACTAAAAATGCAATCTAGTTCTTCCTCCACCCCGTGAATTGTGCTTACTTTTTAATTTATTTTTAAACCCATAGAGGTGTAACATCACACAAATTCTGTCCCAGATGGCTTTATGGGAAGGTTGTTCTGGAATTTGACAAAAGCCATGCTACTGTGTCCATGAATACAAGTTATCATTCCCTGGACAGCTATAGCCTTGATTAGTTTGTTGCCTAGTTACTATATTATCCTTTTCTTTGTATGCATAAGCATATCTGTCACCCAAATGAAAGTGTTTCAGGCCTTAAAACTTTGAACTTTAAGAAGAGCTTTAAGTTACCTCTGGTTTGGGAGACTGACAGCAAAGATGGCCTGGGGACAAAGACTTCCAGACATATTTAGCTCTTTAGAAGCTAGAGTGCAAGCAGATATCCACAGGCTCCAATAGGCAGGAGGGGACTTCTTTCTGCTTCTTAATTATGTGCTGGTCTACTGCTCTATACTTTGCACATAAGATTCCCACTGCCAGAAATGTCTTTCCAACCTTCTCTTGCCAATAGGCATTTTCATATGACATATGTCTCCTTCAAAAAGAGATTCTCTTCTGTGGAATAATCATTACAGCATCTTGTCTCTTGGAGTCTTTATTCGCAAACCCCATGAAAAGTTAATTGTTAATAGCCATAAATAACTGTCTTAGAAGTGTATGAGTCGGGTTGGCAAACTTACTGACTTTCCAAGAGTTCTGTTGTGCCCATGGCCCATATTTTTTTAGTAAGTCAGACCTCAGTGGATATCTTTTATACAAATATCTTTACTCCAGGTGAAGGAAAAATAGGTTTGAGAAGTATATGTCTTAAATTGTATTTGTGATAGGCTTAATAAGAGATTCTCTGAAGACAGCCATATTCCAGTTCCTGGAATATGAAAATGTATTAAAATTGCTGGCTGAATTCATATAGTTGGTAAACTGAATAGAAATGTCATCCTGCGTTATCCAAAAAGGACCCAGTAACTCCTCAAAGGCTCTTGAAAAGAGAAGAGAAAGGCATGAGGCAGAGCTCTCTGTCTGCAGTGTTTTCAGAAGCTATTCAAAGAAAGTCATCAAGAGGAAAGAACAGTCAGAGAGATGTAACACGCAGCCTTTGAAGATGGAGCTGATGCCACGAGCCAAGGAATGTGCATGGTCTCCAGAAGCTGGAAAAAGCAAAGAAACAGATTCTCCCCTGAGTCTTCAGAAAGCTACACAACTAAGCTCATAACTTAATTCTTGCTCACTGATATATATCATACTTCCAACTGATTGAACTGTAAGATAATAAATTTGGATTATTTTAAGTCATTTAATTTGTAGAAAGTTTTGAAAGTACTAGAAAACCTTAAGTACTGCTCTAAACAAATGGTCTACTCATACTGGATTCCTTTATTACCTGCTCCATGGAGGGCTATCCATACCTACAAACATTCGAGAATAACTAGATTCAATGACTTTGGCCTCTGAAGATCCTGAGAAACCATTTTTTGTTTTGTTTTGTTTTTCAGTTCATTTGGTGATTTTTGCTGCAAAAATATTCTGTGCGGATATGCTAACCAGAGCCAGGCCATTTTTTACAAAGATGATGATATTGCAGCTGGCTCAAGTTCTACAAGAAACATAGGTATATATGTTGCAACCAGGCAAGTTCATAGAAGGGACAATTATTCCTAAAAGGGCTCTGTAAGATCACTGTTTCTAAGATTTCATCATCTTGGAAAACAGCCCATCTTGAGAGACATCTCCAAGAGGATAAAATTTCATACAATATACTGCCTTTTTCTCTGATATGCTTATGACAAATCTCTGTGGGAGGCATGCTGACCCTAAGAAAGGGTAAAAAGACAGATGCTTCTTTCAGGCAAAAGAATTTGGAAAGTCATGATGATAGCATGGTGCTAGAAGTGTACCTAAGAGGGGTTGATCTCAGAGAAACTAGTATAAGAAATGAAGATGAGAATGCAGTATGCAAACACCCATTACTGATCACCATTGGGAGAGTCTGAGGGAAGAACACAAAGAGAAGAGGCAGCATTCACATGATGGGTACTCTCTGAGCCCTGACAGACTCTTGGAAGCAAAGTAGAGAGGGTACTATATGCTTTTATAGATGAGGCAGAGGCAAAGAAAGAATATGGACCTTGGGTATTATCAGCTGCATTCTCTAAAGTCAGGTCATCAACTTTCTTACCATTCCCAACACACAGAATCCAAAAGATCTAATGTTTTTTAATTAACATTGACAATATTGTGAACTTCATTCGCTTAATCTCCATTAAAGTCAGGAGCGTGATGTATTGGCTTTTTAAACTTAAAAAAAAATCCCTGAAAATAGATTCTAAAAACTTCAGACCAACCATTCAAATGCCACCCAAATAATACTTTTTAAAGGAAAATAATAAGTGCATTAACACTGAGGGATTTCTAGTTCTATTCTGTATTAACATCTTAAGTGATTAATGGTATTTTTTAACAACAGCAAAAGAAAATCTGCCACAATCTTGAAGCCTATTATCAAAGTATTGACTGAAGTCCATAAATTGCAGGATAATACAAATAAAAGTGGGAGTTATAGCTAATCAGCTCTGCATTTTGCATGGTGTTGGTGGACTTTAAAAGGACTCGATGAATTGTTATCATAGAGAGTGTCAGGAGGCAATCCCAGGTGACCTCACTCAGAACTTTATTCTTCTCATGGATATGACCATGGTACTTCTTGTGTCTGAACAAATGGCATGGCCTATGTGAGAAAAAAAAACACAACAAGAAGCCAGATGACCATGTCCATGTCTAAGCTGAACCAAGCCAAAGCTTATCCCTTACTTCCCACTCTCCCAAAGCAAAGGTGGACCTCATCAGACTTACAGCACTATAGAAATGTATACCATTACTGAGCAGCCGTCTTAGGCCATTTGGAAATCCCTGTAATGTGAGGAATACAATTTCAGCTCCTAAAATTACCCTACTTCACACTTGGTTCAATACCAGCTTTGAGAATGATTGTACTAAGCCTAGGTCCTGTGAATCCTATACCATCCTGTGGCCACACCCGTTCCAGAGCAGAAAACCTACAGAAGTAAGCTTAACAGAGGGAAGGGTAATGCGTACCAAGTCATGTGAAAGGGTATCAATGTATGTGAATTAATGCACCTTCTATCTGGCAAATATCATGTAACCCTTTTACTAATTACAATAAAAAAATAAAACAAAAAAAGAGAGCTTTATTGACTTAAGACTCCTTAAGACTGAGCTCTGTCATGAATTCTTTAAACTCTTTTCCTGTCCCCATCAAAATGCCTACTTGACTCCTTGAACTAATTACAGACACAACTGCCCATAGATGCCTGTAACCTTTGGTGTCTATCCTGAAGAAACAAAATACACTGGGACCTCTGCTGTACACCCGGATTGCCTGTTCTTCTGGGAAAGTGGCATTCCCTTCCAGAGAGCTGAGGGAGGACAACTGGATACAACCAAATGCCAGGTATTTTTCTGGGCTCTTATTAATATTTTCTTTCTAGTTCCCCACTAACATCATAGCAAGTTGATAAAATACTCCATTGCACCCAGCAAGAAACTGAGATCTAGAGTTACAAATTTTTTCCCTATGGGCCTAGAAATAACCCTACTATTTAAAAAACTTACTTTGTGACAGCCATAGTATGGTAAGATTTGGCATCTACCAACATATGCAAGCCACATAACTAAGATTGAACCAAAACCTACTCACTTTCTTTCTAAATGTGTGTGTGTATGCGCACACATGCATATTCTTCTATTTGTTGAAGGGTCAATTTCCAAAAACAACCAAATAAAGATATTTCCACCACACCATGCTACTTAGTCATGATGGAATAAACAGAAGAAAGAGGATTTCAATTCAAAACATAGTACAAAAAGCTAGTGGGATAATTGGACTAACTTGGCAAATAAGGCTCTACCAAGAGAGTTATTCCAGAGAAACTGGACACACCACTAGAAATGTGCCTATGTGTTGACAAGTCTTAGAAAACATGGCCCCAGTATGACGTTACAGCTTGACCTGACAGAAAGTCTAGTAACAAGCACACTACTCTCCTGGGTCCATGCACAGTCTTGTGTGATAGAATATTCAGCATGGAAGATGTTCTCCTCTTTTGTCAAGAGCAGTGGGTTGTCAAGGCTGAAAATCCCCTCCCCCCATGCTCTACCCCACCAATAAGTACAGCACAAATCCAAGCCAAGAACAGTCTCCAGTGACCAGACACATAGCCACTATATGCAAAAACTGAGTGCTCCCTTGAGGACAACTAACAGCTCAACAGATAACTCGTGGAATCCCAAAGCTGAACTGGCCATTACAGATTGGATAAGAGTAGGAGCTAGTCTGGGTGGTTGGATATGACAGCTACCATTTCGGTTCAAGTGAACAGTTGGTGGAACACTGTGTATGCTCTCCAGCCCAACCATAATTTTCATCATAAAGGAAATTACTTTGCATAGAGTCGACCCAGCCAATTGCTGTCAGAATGTTGGGAGTAAAAACTGAGTAGAAAAGAACCCCTTGCTTCTCATCCCAGCTGTTGACAATGACTGATTATGGTACTTGAAGTGAGTTGCTGCTTTCCTCCATCCCGCATTTTCTTGTCTTGAAAACAGGGGTTATTGTGAGAGCTAAGGAATCTATCTAAAACACTTAGCATTGTGCTTAGCCTAATCAGTGACTGCATTAGCCACCTCTGCTCCTCTGTCAAGTGCCAAGCTCTCGATCAGACAGTCACCTAGAAAGTTTCTGACTCTAAGATCATAAATCGTACAACACTGACAACCTATTTCCTTCCAGATTCTTCAATCACTTGGCATCTTTGGGCTGACTTTCTCATGATACTCAGCTCCTTAAACTGTTCTATAAGTATATCAGCATCCAGGTTAATCCTCCCTCCATGATCCGTTACTCTAATCAATGTCTGGGTTCTTGTGCAATGGCTACTCTGCCACACTTCCCTGCAAACCTCAACCATCTGGTCCCCTCCTGCTGGAGAAAATGACCCAGCTGTACCCCATTCAGAGCCTTACCCCAACTGTGACCTCGACACATGATGATTCCAAGGTAAATTCGACATTGCACAGTGACCCAAGCAGACTGCCTCTACTGTTCTTAAGATGCAGTCCCACACACATACTCAGCATTATCATGGAGGGTCTCACTTTCTACTCAAGAGAGATGACAGGGCATGGGGTGTGAACCCCTTCAGTGTGTCACCTCATTGCCTGTATATCTGGAAGCTTCTACTTCTCTTTCTTCCATCCCCTCTCCAGAGAAAAACATAGCATCTTCCGCCTTCCTCTGGGCCTGTGTACCTCACCAGGCCTCTTGCTTATCAATAATCACCTCTGCATTCTGTATTATCAGGCTTTCGCCTAATGAAGGCCTCTTCCCCTCAGTAAATAAACATGCTCAGAGTTACTAGACCTCAAAAATAAAAGGCAACTCTCCCTCAGCCCTCACACAGACAAGCTTCTTCAAGGAATATTTGTATGTCCCTCTACTTCTCCCCTTCCACAGCCTCTGCTGCACCCAGCCTTCCTATGAAATTACTCCAAGGTCAATAACAGACATGGGGTTGCACTTGACTCCCTTCTCCTCCTCGTTTCTCCTCTCCATTAACTCAAAGTTTCATCAACTCAGGTTTAATAGCCTTTAAATTCTCCCCATCTCTCCATCTACCAGTGATGCATTCTGCCCTTCCAAGATCATTCAAAGACATCTACTCCATCCTCCCTAATCTGACTGGTACGCTGTGCCCAAGAAGGAATGGGACTGGCATTTGCCTTGCTCGGTATTTTAAGATGACCCCCTCTACATCATAGAATGAAAATCTGCTCCTCTCTGCACAGGATATAGGAAAATTTCTTCTTACAGACTACCTGGAGTAAACATGTCCACCAGAAAAAGCTGCTACAGTTTGAATGTTGAGTGTCTCCCAAAGGCATGCATGTTACAGCCTTAATCCTCACTATGGTGCTCTTGGGAAGTGATGGGATCTTTAAGAGGCAGGAAGTGAAGGATATGCCTTAGAGAGAGATTATGTGAGTCCAGCAATCCCATTTCTCTCTTTGTTTCCTAGCCATGTAGTGAGCAGGTTTTATTCTGACATGCTTGTGCCATGGCTTATGCCATACATGTTGCCTCACCACAGGCCCAAAGCAATAGAACCAACTTACTACCAAGGGCTGAAACCTTCAAAACTGTCACTAAAACCCTTTTGTCTTTATAAATTGGTTGGCCTTGGGTCAGAAGAGATCAAAGGATTTCAGACACATCAGAAAAAAATCATCAAATGTGGCTCAATCAGAATATTTTATGCCACTGTGGAAATGTGCTTTTCAAGAATGGTTTTCAGCTTAGGGCCAGTGACTGGCACTCCATCTCCAATTAAACAACAAAATGTCAGGCCTGGAGGTTTGGCTCAAGTGGTAGAGCACCAGCTGTAAACAAGCAAGCCAATCGTGAGTGTGAGCCCTGAGTTCAATCCCTGGTACTAGATAGTGGGGGTGTGGAGGAAGAGTAGTTTTTATGCTATTATCTTTTGAGAGGTCCGTCTGTTCCTTAGAAGGCATCATCAAAGAGAGAAAAATGCCATTCCAAGTAGCCTAGATGTGGTCTGCTTTTTGCCCATAAAGTACCTGAGTGCTTGTCTCAACTCTCAATCCTGAAATTACACCTTCATCACTCATACATACAGAGAAGTTATGATGTTCTTGCCCTATGAGGATACTCAAATTATATACACACCTATGTATATGTCTTTATGTATACATACATACGTGAACATGCACACATATATGTGTGGGTGTGTATATACATATGTACAAATACATATGCATCAACATATATGTTTACACACATATACGTATATAAAGAAAGTTTTCATAGGTCTAGTGCCCACAACACAGCATGAAGCCCAGTGTAACCATGACAGAACAAGCAAGATGGAGAGGAATGGGACCTGCCATCAGCTGGGGAAAGGGACAAGATCATTCATCCTGTCACTCCCCACCATGGAACTCCTATGCCTTTTCTCGACTAATTGCAATTCCCTAAGTACCTGGGGATTTCCGCATGCCACAGAGCGTAGGCCTATGTCCCCATGCCACGCTTGTCTGTTAACCAACTCTATCGCCCATAATTCTCTTGTATTCCCTTTATTTCTTTACTATAGATATTAAAACACTAGACACATTAGACACAATGGTCAAACTCTTGGCCCATATTTCCCCTAGACGGAAGTCCTCTGGAACAGAAATCCTGTCATCTCATATTTTCTTTTTTCCCCTAGAAAGCATCATCTGACTGGCTGTAAGCAGATGGATGGAAAGAGACGACGCAGAGGAGAGGGGAAAAGGATGAGTTGAAAAGAAAAATGCTATTTTGCTTGGAAACTAAGATAAAATTGGCCAACTTGACACAATGTCACTGAGTCTGTTTCTCTACAGGCAAAAATGAATACAACACTCCTGGCTTTGCCCGCCTTTTGAACTTATTCTGTGGGCCTTAAATAGCAAATAGAGATAGACATGCATATGGAGTAAATTTATTCAAAGCATCACCTATAGTGTAGTTAACTGTAAAATTCACTGGGCCTGATAAAGAGCTGCCAATCATGTCCCAGTTACGTGCCCTTGGTTCTGGCAGAGGCAAGGCAGGAGTAAGGTTTATCTTGTGTCACACATGATTTGTCCTCAAAGTGGAGCAAGAGGAGGCTGACCGATCATGGAGCAGACTCAGTGGGTGATGAATTAGGAGAGCCCTGCAATTGATCCATTCGCTTTTCTGCCAGCAGATCCCGCAGGCACTGGCTGGCTGAGCCAGGTCTGCCCCGGGAACACCAGCCATCCCTCCCCCAATTTGGCCCCACCCCTTGCAATTGTCAAAAAGGTATCATGATAGATAGAGCTCCCGCATGCCACAAGGTGAGTGTTTAAATCTTTTATAAGACAGTCAATGGCCTTTATAAACCCTCAGACGAGAATTACACTGTGTCTGAGATGGAGCTGAAAGTCAATGGGAAATTGATTCTGTCTAGCTGGTACTGTTTCAAGCAGGAGGTTTGCTGGGGGCCTTCGGGACCAAATGTGCCACCTCCACTGTGCCCCCCCGGACCTGGCTTGTCACATGTGGAGAATGCTGAGATGTCGACGTCCATTCTGGGCAGCCCTGGAAGCTGTGAGCTGCCCACACAGGAAGACCCTGGAGGCCATTGCCAAGGGCCAGGGATGGCTATGAAGTGTGTTTACCTTCCCTGGAACGGATATCAGCACCAGTTTAATGCCATTTTCTGCACCCCAGGTGGTGCCACAGGAAGATCATGAACAGCCATTGATCTGGCAGCCATCAGTGGACAAGGCACACCAACAATTACTCTCCTTGTTAATGACCCCATCAGCCACTGGATCAAAATGCAGTTAGAGGTTTGTTGTGGTTATTTTCCCTGCCAATATCCACCAACCTGGTCCATACTGTCTGCCAGGGGATGCCAAAAGGACATCAAATACACAAACCACACACACACACACACACACACACACACACACACACACACACACCTTGCTTATAATGAGGGGTGTTAGAGGGTCCCAGGACTGCTGGCACCAAGAATGGTTGGGGGTCAAGAAGTGGGTGGATGTTAACAGGGGAGGAAAAAAGAAAGAGTTCCAGACCTGGTACCTCCCAAAACAGGACAGGTAGACAGTCAGGAAGATCTGGGGTCCCAAACTTGATGTTGGGTGCTGACAGGTTGACTTCAGAGAGAGATCCCTCGGGGACCCAAGTATCATCATGAGACACCTGATGAAGAGAAGGACTATGCTTACCCCACAGGGCTTCCATGAGGCTGAAATGTGACAGCATGTCCTGGATGTGAAATGGCACGTACAGTGCCACCTCTCCCTCCTCCACCCCCCTCCTACTTACTCTGTCTCTCCTACTTTTCTTCCCTGCGCCCTCTCTGAAGCAGAAGGCCCGAATCAAGCGATGGAAACAGAATTTTGGTCTCGGCTGTGATCCACATGCTGGAGGAAGCACTCGCCATCCTCCAGCCTCACCTGCTCCCAGGCAGATGAGCTGATTATTATCCCTATTTCATAGATAAAGACTGGAGCCTGAAGAGTTTTAAGAGATCAATCTATCCAACAAGGATGGACCCACTATGCTTATGGCAGACCTACCTGGGCCGGGAACCCTCCAAGGGACCCAGTTGCAAGGGAGAACAAGACAGGCATGGTTCCAAGGCCAGGCTTGTGGCAGAACTCAGACTATGATGTAGGTGTCCTAAAGTCAAAGGCTGCCTCCTTTCTCTCTTCTGCTTCACAGCTTTATTCCTCCCAGAGGAGGAAGAACTCCTCAGAACTCCTGGGCTCAAAGTCAAAGTGCCTTTGTATCCCTCCACATTCCACCTTATTTTTCAGAAGGCGTTTGGAAGGGTCCAGAGACTTTCCCAAGGCCACACAGTTAACTGAGAAAGGCACTGAGATCTTGAAAGTGACAGAATTTCAGGACAAAGCTATTACTGTCATGGGCTGCTTATAGCTGGAATATTGCAATCGATTCCAACCACCCCCCACCATCCCAAGCCTATAGAAAGCCAACTCCCCAATATGCTATTGGCTGTGGGAGAGGGGCTAAAGGCAAGGGTGTCTATGCTGTTCCGATTACATCACCTGCAAGGACAACCATTGCATCCAGCTCAGATAAAGGATCGAACAGAACAGCTTCCCAGCATCTCAGCTCCATTCTTTTTGGTTAAGTCTCACCATTGGCACTAGATAGTCGGGTGCCTTTGAACTTCAATAAAAGAGCTTTATTTGAAAACCCTTCAGGGTGCCGGAGAAATAGTCTTTTTCTACATCAGCAGTCTACCCAAGGCAGACTGGGCAAGGAAGAGCAAATATCACCGGCTGCTACCGAGGGGTGGGAGAGACAGCAGTGTGATGGTGGGATTATTAAGGATGAGGTCAAGCAGGAAGGGACAGCAAAGGAGAGCTTCCCTGTTGTCAGACATAGACACAAATAAACACTTGCTGGCAGCTGGAAATTCAGCTTTTAAACCCTGCAAAATGAGAAAAACCTGGTATGGTCAAAAAGGGCATATTTGTCTGATAGGGAACAACAGTATAGAGCTGGATTCAGGCCAATAGCCATTTGGCTGTTTGCAAGAGTACACAGTGTGAGAGGCTAGAAACCCAGGCTCCGTCTTTCCTACCTAGAGAATGGGCATAAAGCTGAAATTTAGGGCTAACTACATATATATGTAGCCATTCCTCAAATAAGTACTAATCACCAATTACATATTACCACGGTGATAGGTACTGATGAATTTAATATAAAAGAGAGAGAGGTTCGGGAGCAGGCCTGCAATGAAGACATGTTCCATAACCTGTGAAGTGCCTGCCTTACAGGCAGGGATAGAAACACAAAAGAAGGAGGAAATTGATAGCACTGTTGTAATTCACAAATATGAATTACTTGGATCAGATTTTTACACCCTTTGCTTCATTCAATTCATTTTTAGGATTTTGAATTTATTTATTTTTGAAAAAAAAAGATGCTGTGAGGAATAATTTCATCATGCAGAAGAAATTTTAAGTGAAAGGAGAAATATATATCTACTATTAAAATATAAGCATACATGCATATATAAAGATGTGTGTATAAATATGCATATATAATTGTATTTATACTGATTACTTAATTTATTTTATTTTTTTAATATATTTTTATTTTATTTTATTTTATTAGAAGGATGATATCAGAGGAGTTACAGTTACCTACATAAGGAAATGAGTACATTTCTCATGGAACAGTGTTACCCTCTCCCTTGTTTTTTCCCACTTTCCCTTCCCCCTCCCAACTTACCTTCCCTGCCAAGTTGTAAAGTTCCTTTCCAACAAAGTCTTGTGAGAACTTTGCATTAGTTCACACTTTGTCCTTTTGTCACACCATTTTGTTATTCCTCTTCTGTTCCCCAAATCAGATTCTTGGAAAAAGTATTAAGTGAAGTAAGTAGGACCCAAAGAAACATAGGGCTCCATGGCGTCCCTCGCTTGTGATAATTAGTATATGTTTAGATAATCCTAGCAGAGGATCACATATGATCATATGAAATGATGCTAATCGAAATGAAATCCAAGATATGGAAATTAGAAAGTTTTTTTAGTTTCTCTTTTTTGTTTCTTTTTTTAATGTCTTATGTGAAGTTGTTTTATTTTTCTTTCATTTTTCCCCTCTGTTGACAGCTTTTGATTTTGGTACCCTGTGTCTTGTGTATACATTTATCTGAATTCAATTTTTTTGTGGGGGGGGCATAGGGCTTGAACTCTAGGCCTGGGCACTGTCCCTGAGCTCTTCAGTTCAAGGCTACCAACCTACCCTTGAGCCAAGCCCCACTTCCCATTTTTTAGTGATTAATTGGAGATAAGAGTCTCACGGTGTTTAGTGTCCAAGCTGGCTTTGAACTTCAATCCTCAGATCTCAGCCTCCTGAGTAGCTAGGATTACAGGCACGAGCTACCGTACCTGGCTTCTGAATTCAATTCTTTAGAAACAAAACTATCAGTCAAACATATCCATTTTTCAGATGAGGAAAGTTAAGAATCCTTTCCTACAAGGCTAGAACTGGGATTCACTTTCATGGATGTCTGTAGATCACATTGTTTTCCCCACTCCATGGTGGTCTTACCTTTGGGGAGATCTGTTCTCCAAACCCCAAAATGCTCTCCAGGCAAAAGAGCAAAAGCCATATGCAGGGCAGGCAGGCTCAGCTTTGCTCCAACCAGGTGAACTACAGGCATATCTTTCCGCACCTTCTGCTCAGCTTCCCACATGCTCCTTCACTGCAAGACTCGCTTTCAGCCACAACAGACGCAGTGAGATAAACAAAAGTAACAAGGTATAAGAGGAAATTGCTCAATGAGAGCCCAAGGCCTCTATTTGATGGCTCCTGGGATGATGTCAAGGTAAGCCAAGTTGCAGCCAGGGAGGCCAGCTGTGCAAGGGTTCCTTCTTCCAGGACTAGCCAACACACGTGCTATCCTCAAGGATTACTGGGGAAATCGGTTTATATTCCTTCATTTAGAAATGATTTGTTCTTACTTATTAAAATTAAATGCTTCCAAAATACCTTCTGAGACAACACATGACAGGAACAGGCGACTCATCATTTCTACCTACTCATTTCATCCAGAAATTGAGATCTTCCCTCAGGCACTTGGCAATGATGACAAGACCAGGAACACCGAGGGGTAGAAAGTCTATCAGTGGTCTTCTGGAATAAAGAATTCTACTTCATGGTGAGGGTGTATTCATCAGCTTCCATTTTTGATCTAAGACCTGTTTGGTTGAAACTGAGGGAAGAAGCAAACAGAATACTTGGAGAATTCAGATGAGGGCATATCTCCGCTGCTAGGCCATTGCATGACACCCCTTGTATTGTCTTGAAAGACATTGGAAACAGGACAGACCACACCCTAGAGAGTAGATGCACTTTGTCCGATACCACATGGCCACATTGTGGTCCACATCATAAACTCTGAACCATCAGGACTTAGAGCTCCTGCCAGTGAAGTCAGTAACACACAAAGGTTTGCAGGCCCTAGCTCATGAGCTTATTACAGGCAGGAGCTGCCATTTCACCAAACCATGGAGGTACTCTGTAGGCATTTTTTAAACAAAGCAATGAATGATTTTTAATACTACTTCAGTGTAATTATAATAGCAGTTATTTTTTTAAAAAAACAACTCTTTTAAAACAGCTCTTACTTCCATTTCCATTAAATTTCAAGGCGTCCAAATCCCAGAAAGGTCTTATGCATGTGCTTTCTAAACAAAAAGACTAGTGTTGTGATAATTAATCAGTTGCCATTGACCGAGACTCTTAATGAAATGAAGCATGAACTGTTGGAGAAAGCAATTGAAAGCTATCATACATGCCATGAATCATCTCTCAAATGAACATTTATTACATCAGAATTCATAACTTTGATATTTTATCTAACAGGTTTGTTACCCTTTCTAGTCTGTATTGGTGGATTAAAAAAAAAGACAGATGTTTCTAGAACTAAATTGGAAGAGATTGGGAGAGCCAGGCAGACATCAATGAAATAGAGCAGGTTGCAAGATGCTATTACCCAGTGTTTGGAACCTTTGGAATTGTCTCAAGATAAACTTGCAAGATTCCTTGCCAGGGATCAGGTTTTAAAAAAGGGTATGCTGCTGACATAGGCTGGGGTATCCCTGACATCAGGCAGATGCCATGGCTTAAGAGGCAATGGTGGGTTTGGGGTTTCGGATGTGATTGTCAGTCAAACAAGAGATTGATACAAACGCCTATTTTGACTTCCTCAGGATACCTGGCAGCTGTGGGGGAATCGGAATCCTCTCCTGATTGTGAGCTCTTCAAAGGTACCTGCTTCTTTCGGTTGAAGCAAATATATATCACATCAGTGTCACATCCTACGACTATTGTCCCAGGCACCTCTTTTGGGTGATCAAATGAAAGTGAACCGAGAAGCATGTGAAGATGTTTAGCTCTTTTGACAGCTGGCAGCGGTAAATTGGTGGATCAAGGTGACATTGTCCCCCACAGCTCAGAATTGCAACACTTCTTAGAGTCTCATATTCATAAAAGCTGGCCTGGAATCCTTGTAGGCCACCCTCTTATACTGAAAGTAAAGGAGACCTTCTCTTTTAAGTGCTTTGACACAATACGGACATTCTCCAGAGTGTTTTAAGCTTACCGGTTCCTCCCCCAGCCCCCTCGCTCCCGCCCAACCAGAATCGTGGTCCAGCTATGGATTTACATTCTCACTGAACATTCTGACACTTTCTTTACACAGAACAACACATATCTCAATAATGAATCTTCTCCAACAAAATCTAACTAGATCATTGGAACTGCAGCAATAGGATCATCCCAAGTGTGAACCTAGACAGGAGTGCCTTAAAATAACCAGTAAAATAGTCACCTTAGACATCCTATGTGGTAGGCAGCAGTGTCTCTTCCCTTTTTATCAATGTCAAGCAAAGAGTAGTCAATTGTAGAAGCAAAGTTAAAGAAAACGCACATGATCTGAGCAAGATTTGTCAATGAACATAACAAATGTCTGTATCTAATCTCCCTCCCATTGCTTTCTTTCCGAACAAAACTGGAAAAGTACGTATTCTACAGAAATGCATGGAGTTTGGAAATGATGGCAACTCCTTGCACTCAACTGGTAGAGAACAGGGGAGGACCTACCCAAACCACAGAAGCACTTCAGCTCATGCCGAAGCAGGCACTTCACAGCCAACTGATCAATGGATTCCACCCTAGACTTTCTGCTTTGGCTTTACACACCTGACAAGTTCAGATTTGATGATAGGATTGCTAGCCCAGATACCACTATCTTGAGAACCATTGCTCAAGCAGAGAAAACTCCATTGGCCCAAACAAAAGCACCTGACTTCTACAATCAATGTAAACAGGATGAAATCCAGTGTAAATAGGATGAAATCCGTGCATCTTCCAACCTGAGTTCCCATCTGGTGCCCCCAAACACAACAGTCCATTGTGCTCTGTGCTTTTTCTCTTGTTATCCACAATAACATCCCATACCCTAAGTTTATGAATTTCTGTAGACTCCTCAGTGTCGAAGAGTAAAAAGACAGTCAGAAATCCTCAAGACCCACTATAATCCAAAACCCCAAACAGATTAGAGAGACTGAGACACTTGCCAGGGGCCATCAAATGGAGGGAAATAAAACCCAGGGCTTCTGACACCCTGCTCAAGCCTCTCCTCTCTCACTTAGCCCAAACACTTCCCGGAGGAAAACTTGTGAAATCTCCTCTTGCTGATTGTAGCAGCATGGTTTTGTTTATAAGATGGTTCCTGCCTGGTCCCTTGATTGTCAGTACTGGTTGGCTTCCCATTAACATCCTCTGGGGAGCTAACAAAGATAACCGTGCTAGGCCTCCCTTGGAGATTTCGATCAATTGCTCTAGGGTAGGGCTAGCCATACACACACACACACACACACACACACACACACACACACACACACACACACACATAGGCATATATATACACATATATGTATATATAGTATATATATGTGTATATATAGTATATATATATATATATATATATATCCCTAGGTGACTCTAAGGTACAGTTGAGCTTGAGAACCGCTAAATGGACCATGGGATTCTGAAAGTCAGTGTCTACTCTTTATTCTTTCCACAGCAAATCTCTGGAAGGTTCTTGTTAAATAGTGTTGAGTAGAAACCTGTAGAAGCACTTAAAAATTTTTAAGTTTAACTTAAAAAAAATTGGGGGGGGGGGTGATATTGTCCAAGCAATGCACTCATTACCTGACTTATTAAATGACAACTCCTCTGTACAATACCTTAATAATAACGGTAACACTATATTTTTAAGCATTGTCCAATAGCTTGTTAGTAGGGCAAAATCAATTCCCACACTAACCTGTTTCAGAGACTCTGGGAACAGAACCCCACAATCTGAGTTTGTACAAGCCCACAGGGAACACAGGTCTTACAGTGAATACTAGCACACACTGAAGATCTCTGAATCTTTCCTGTAAAAAAAACTAAGTTAGTCTAGGAGGCCATTTAAAAGCTGCTTTTGTTGGGCCTATAAATTAACTAAAGGCAGGATAAGAGCTGGGCGCCTAGCCCCTCCATTTGGCTCTGTGCCTTTTGAGCTGAGCCATTCTCTCCTGCACTCCTTTTGCAATCACCTCTAGAAAGGAGGGGCTTACCTATTAGCATCGTGCGACAAAGGCAGACTGCTTCTCAGATAGCCAGAATTAGAGTAAGTGGCAGGAATACAACTGGAGGAGACATTTCTTCGGAGTGTACAAAAGTGAAGTGATTAGCTGGGAAGCATATGGTAGCCACTAGCAATCAGGACAAGATGCCTTCAGTCCAGCCAGAGGATCTATAGAATAGAGGAAGGACTGTACCCCAGGGACCAGCTATAAGTTAGGCTGGATTTACACTGTTATTAGCTTGGAGTTGCACTATAAGGACTGAAATCACAGAACCATTTTTGTTCCTGAAGTTAAACATTGTTAAGAGCTAGATGAATACTAAGGTGCCAAGAACTTTTATTTTTCAAATAATATATGTATTAGACATCTGATCTGAATTTTGTGAAAACCATATAGTTTACCTTGTGGCTTTGACCTAAGGTTGATAAAACATCATTGTATTACAACACTTAGGAAGTGTCAGAAAATGACACTCATCTAACTAGCTTTGTCTATAGGACAGTTTCCAAATGTCCTCTTCTTTCTGCATTAGGATGAGGGACTCAGAGGCATTGAGGCATCACCCATCTACAAACTCAGTGGGAGGAAGATGTAGGTAACACTGTCTTGAGAGAGCTTTAGTTATGGAGTATTCTTGCAAGGTGCTGATTCCTTGTCTGCCATCTAACACTATTTCTTCTGAAAGAAGAGCAGAAAAGGACTCCAGAGCACTATCGCACTATCGGACCCCAGGGCAAGCATTGGAGCACATGAACATGATCACATTTGCAAATATCAGGCATTTGCATTCTGACTATATCTCCAGAAATAACAATATCACCCCACCCAGGCTGTCCCAGTGGCCATCTGTGGTCGGTTCTTGTTTCCTGAAGCCCGCCCAACCCAGATTCTGACCTAGTTTACTTGCTCAATATGCAGTCATTGGCTGATTGACCCAATGGCAGGAAAAGAATCAGAATAGATAGCTACTTTGTACATACATTTTGTTGGATCATTTCTTTGTTGTTGTTGTGTTCATTTTGCCCAGACCCTATGCGCAAAGCAATCTTTCTCTAACCTTGACACTAAAAATATAACCAGAAGGTTACCGGAGAAGTGGGAATGCCAAAATGGGACATAAGTAGATTGATAGACAAAACTGGAGGACTCTGAAGATGTGTGTGGCCCACACTGCAGCTGCATGATTGAGGGGAGGAGGATTCCTCTAGCAGCAGTTCCTGGCAGGGAGGCACACACAGCCTAAAGAGCATCAGGACACTTACTAGACATAAAGAATCTTGGTGCCCCTTCCAGGTTTGATGGGGAAGACACATGAAGTTGGGGCACTCTACTGAGCCCCCAAGGTGAGTTCTTTGTGCTTGCCACTCTGCTATGTGGGGAGGTGAAGCAAGATCTCTTCTTCCTCCTCTCAGAGCCTGAGATACAGAATCTACAACTCCAGACAGCAGGAGCTGTAGCACCCCAGGGTATATGTCACTGTTCTCCTGTTCTAAAAATTGCTACATCTGTACATGCAACAGCTAATAAAAATGTCTGCACCACAGGGTTTGAGAGCTTTCTGAATCACTGCAGAGAGTGTGATGGCTCTGGACCTCTTCTTTTGAGCCAAGTACTTGCTCAACAAGGCCAGGCAAATGCCCAGGATCACTGGGGTTCTGATCTCAGGCCTGAGACCATCCAGTACTCCTAATCCTCTTCCCCGAATTGCCTACCATCAAGTGCTCTTGGGGATCTTTCTTTGTCCGTAGCCCTGACTGCATTGTGCTCTTTCTCTAGCCCCCCCACCCCTTTATCCCCTCCCCAGCCTCTCTCAGAACTTCCCAAAAGGCTAGCCTCAACAAAAGACAAAATCCTAACTTCTCAGCTGCACAGGCCAAAGCTCCAGGATAGCTCAAGGACATGTAACAGAGACACAGACTAGAAATGGAGAGACCCCCATCAAAAAGAGCAAAGAGAAAAGCAAAACCTGTGAGAGAAGACCTCAACTTCCCAATCGGTGATCAGTGAGCTCGGTGAGCAGGAGCCAGGTATTCAGGGTTTCTACACTGGACACAGCAGCTGCCCATGGCATGAGCAGCTCGCTCTCTCTCTCTCTCTCTCTCTCTCTCTCTCTCTCTCTCTCTCTCTCTCTCTCTCTCTCTCTCTCTCTCACACACACACACACACACACACACACACACACACACGCCTGCATGCCTGCACGCCTATGCATGCGAGCACACATGCACACACACACACACACACACACACACACACACATATATATATATATATTGTGTGTGTGTGTGCGCGCGTGTGCACGCATGCAAGTATTGGTGCTTGAACTCTGGGATTTATCCCTGAGTGCTCAAGGATGGCACTCTACCACTTGGCTTTGTATGATTAATTGGAGGTAAGAGTCTCATGGACTTTCTACCTGGACCAACTTTCCTACACCAGTCCCCCCACTCCTCATTCCAAGATAGCATTGGAGCTACAGAAAGAATATACCGATGACACATACCTAGAATGTGGCATACATGTGGGTTTGGAAACCCAATCCAATAATGGAAGCCTTTGACTCACAAAGGAATGGTGAGAGTCAAAAGAAGAAGGAAGGAGACACAAGATGTTGTGATGATGATGATTAGATAGCCAGCTTACACTTGTCTAGTGACACGGCATGCCATGCATGGCTAGAAGCTTATAGGAGGGTTTCTAATGGATGGAATACTAAAATTCAAGTCAATAATGGTGAGCTGGACACTCAAATGTTATCTCGGATCACTTTTGATGTTCTAAGGCAAATGTCTCTTCCTTCATCTTCATCCAGGACTGGCAAATACAGCTACGGAAAGAAATACAATACACAAAGTAAGAATTTTTTTTCAGTATTGGGGTTTGTACCTAGAACTTCCTACTTAGTTGGCAACTGCTCTACCTCTTGAACTATACCCCTACCTTAAAAAAATACACTTTGTACTTGAGAAAGAACTCCACTGAATTGGCTCAGGCTGGCCTCAGAATCATAATTCTCCTGCCTCTACCCCCCCCCCCCAAAAAGCTGGTATGACAAGTATGCCCCCACCACACTTGACAAAACCCTGGGACTTTGAAGATTACACCCCAGGCTCTAAGACCATTTTGTACTTTGGGTGGCATTACCAGCATCCTAGCTCTCTGACTTTGTTGCTCAACTGGTTTAAGGTGCTTAGTGGCATCTGAATTGGACAGAGTTGTCCTGGGAAGCCAGGTGAATTGTTTGACTCTTCTCTTGAGATCAAGGAATCTGAACTTGAGAGCTATTGGGTGAACTATCCTAAGTTCTTAAGTGGGGTTAATAAGTAGAGCCAGCAAGCAAGTTCTTGGGGGCTTGCTTAAGTACACACTTACATTTGAGACCTCTCTTGTGTTAAAAATAGAAGACATGGGGCCGGGAGTTTGGCCTAGTGGTTGAGTCCTTGCCTAGCATGTACGAAGACCTGCATTCGATTCCTCGGTACCACATACATAGAAAAAAAAGCCAGAAGCGGTGCTGAGGCTCAAGTGGTAGAGCTCTAGCCTTGAGAAAGTCCAAGGACAGTGCTCAGGCCCTGAGCTCAAGCCCAGGACTGGCAAAAAAAAAAAAAAGACGTGAGTAACCAAAATATGCCTCATCTGATTTGTGGAGCCAGGCAAAGCATTACCAGACCAAGAAAGTCAACTTCTAAAATAACAGGATAGAAACATAATTGTTACTTCATTTTTTTAAGTATTTAGGAGGTTATCAAATGACCATTCGATTACTGTCAGCATTTTGGAAGATCACACAGCTCTATACACAAGTTCCCAACCTGCTCTAATAGTGCCCCAAAGGGAACTAACACACAACATCTGAAAACACGAGGTTAGGGCTCATCCTTGGGGCCTTGGTACAATTTGCATCAGCTGCTTCATAAATCCTTTGGAGGAAAAAAACAAAAAACAAAAGTACATCTTCAGTGCTCCTGCCTGCCTCTTCCACTTCATTCTCTTTCATCCAGTACACAAAGACATCATCAGGCCTAGCTCAGCATGAAACTCTGAGGACACAAGAGACTGGATATTTGCTCACATGGAGTCCCAGATCTGCCACTCCCCCCCCCCCACACAGAGAGAGAGAGAGAGAGAGAGAGAGAGAGAGAGAGAGAGAGAGAGAGAGAGAGAGAGAGAGAGAGAGAGAGAGAGAGAGAGAGAGAGAGAGAGATTCTCCCTCTCTTGTGATGCTTCTATCTTCTCCTCCTTAGTACCTCAAAAGGAAGTTCTACTCATCCTTTTTTTTTTTTTTGCTAGTCCTAGGGCTTGAACTCAGAGTCTGGACACTGTCCTTGAACTTTCTCAAGGCTAACATTCTACCATTTGAGCCATAGTGCCACTTCCAGCATTTTATGTATACATGGTATGGAGGAATTAAACCCAGAGCTTCATGCATGCTAGGCAAGCACTCTACTGCAAGGCCATACTTCTGGCCCAGTTTCTATTCATATTTAACTCCCCCAGCATAACAGGACTCAGCCCAGAACCATGCTCAGGAAATAGGTGAGGGAGTGAGAGGTAGAACTGGTGTTTCAACAGGTGATGAAACAGGAGTTTCAAGTAGCTTCTGGATCCTCGTGGCCATAGCCTTGCCCCAAGGCTGTTTCTGTCTTTTACAAGAGTCTCATACTACACAGAGTAGTCCCGGGAGCATAGCCTAGTGGTAGAGTGCTCACCTAATATGCACAAAGTCCTGGGTTCGATTCCTCAGTATCACATACAAAGAAAAAGTCAGAAGTGGTGCTGTGGCTCAAGTGGCAGAGCACTAGACTTGAGCAAAAATGTGTCCAAGAATGGCGCCCAGGCCCTGAGTTCAAGGCCCAGGACTGGCAAAAAAAATCATGTCAAGTGCTCACCTCACCTATGACACAGAACTAACTTGTCCATCTAAGACAGCTTCCATCAGTAGGGAGCAGAAATTTTCTCCATAACTCTAATCAGTGTGCTCTCTTGAGCCCACTGGCCAGCGGCAGTTAAAGGATTTTGAAGGCAGCATGCCTAATGGATTGCTTTTGATTGGAAAGTGAAAAAAGAGCTCTCAGCAACCCACTCTCCTTAATTGCATGAAGCAAACACCTCTTCGGGTGTACCCACAGAGGCCTGTTTGGAGTCTTTGCTCTCTGGCCTGCTGACCAGCACGGGGTAAGTGGAAGGCCAACACCCACAGTATGAGTGAGCAAACTAGAGGCACATCTGTATCAATTCCTAATTTATACTCTGCTTCCCAAACACTCCCCACCACCTCTCTCCACACACCTACCATCTAGCCCGAAAAGCCACTTTTCTCACAAGGAAAGATGCAGGGATGGAGACCATAGTCCAGATCCTTATCCAGATCCCCGGGAATGCAGACCAATTCCTCCCCCTCTCCTGGTGTGACCTTTCATGGATATATCTTCACTGCAGTGAAGGAAACTGGGTAATTAATACAACCCAGAATTAACGGCAGAGAGGAGAATGTAGGAAGGGCTGTATGACTTTCTATCAGCTTCTACAACCGTACTTCCTGTATCCACTGGACCAAAGCATAGAGATAAGTATACCTCAGTTTCCTCCCAGGCTGGCTCTCTATATGATCTCCTGTAGTTATTCATCATTAGCCCAAACCAACAGTAATCCAGAAGATGGAGGGAGTGGAAACCAGAAAGAAGAGCCACTTGAGATTTAATTTTAAAAAATACTAATAAAACGGCATCCATGTTTGTCCAAGTATAAAGCCCATGTTTCCCAATATAAAGAAGTTGCTTAAAGCTCACTGGCTGTCAAATAGTTAGGGGAAAAGTCAGTTGATCATACATACCAATACAGCTTTCATCTGCTTGCCAGGTTTCATAGTTTCTTCTTCCAGTTCTCCATCCCCTCTTTTCTTCCATCTTGGAGGAATTATTTACTTCGACAGTAAACCCATCCCTCATCCCTGTGAGGTGAGTCCTTGGTAGTCTTGTTTTTGGGGGGGTTGCCATAATTGAATTGGCTAAGACTCTGAGAACAGCAATATTACAAGATGGTTCTGCAAATCCTTTGTGTCACAAACATCTCACCCAAGATTACCCTAATTGTTGTGTGTAGCAACAACTTAGCTTGTAGCTGTGAACACTTTCCACTGGTCCAGTCAAATGACCTCTTTTCTGCATCTTGGTCTCTAATGGTGTTCAGTTTTAGCTTCTGCTATCCTTTGTCCCATAATTGGAAAAATGGTAAAAACTCAGAGAGGCCCTGTAGGAGGGCCTTAGATCACTAAGCACACACCTTGAAAGGATTGTGGACCTTTCTTCCCTTGCCCTCTCTTTTGCTTCCCCACCAGATGGACTAGTTAGTTTTGCTTCACCCTGCACTCCTGTTGGAAGGAGCTGCCTCATAATTCAGTCTTGGATTAGAACTTTACCACCCTGACTCGAAATATACCTTTTCTCTTTATAAGTTGATTATCTCCGGCATTTTGTTTTAGTAGCAGAAAGTTAGCAAATATAGCTTCCAGTTCACGAAATTCTTGATTGTGCTCTCTAATGATTGTTCCCTTAGGCACCAGCTAAACATTCTTGTTTAGACCCCTTCACTTGGCACAGTTGCTGCTTTCAAGAATGCATAGGCTATAGCCAGGCACTGGTGGCTCATGCCTGTAATCCTAGCTACTCACAGGCTACTATCTGAGGATCATAGTTCAAAGTGAGCTCAGGCACGAAAGGTCATGAGACTCTTATCTCCAATGAACCAGTGGGAAATTGGAAGTGGAGCTGTGGCACAGAGTGATAGAGTGGTAGCTTGCACTGAAGAGCTCAGGGACAGCACCCAGGCCCTAAGTTCAAACACTGTGTAAAAAATATATATATATTTATGGACTATGATTATTAGTCTCTAGAAGTGAATATCCAGACAGATAGGTCTTTGGTCTGTTAGAGAAGGTCAGTTATTTCCATGCACATTCCTGTTCTCTGCAGGTTTAGAACATTACAAAGCTGATAGGAGCAAAGTGTCCTTCTTCTTCACAGTTTACTATAAGTCTCTGTCTTGACTGTCCAAGCCCAGTAAATCACCTGAAAGAACATTCTTTTCTACCTACTTCAGCCCCTAGTGAGCAATTTTCAGGCTTCTGCTGGGAAGCAGAGGGATAACAGCAGGCCCATCTCTGGGGAACAGGTGTACTCCGAGATGAAGCCAATAGATGAAGCCTCTTTGCAAAACCCCAAAGCCTCCTTCCTGTGCCCTTTCAAATTAAAAGAGTTCCCTCTACTAATCTATTAATTAAAATGAAAAATTAATAGCTGACCTCCATTATTTATTGGCTGTTTTTGGAGAATAAAATATTGATATCCGAAGAGGAATCAATTTCAATGAAACCTCCCTTCAGCAGAGCATGCTGGCTTCGTGTCACATAATAAAGAGATAAGCTTATCAGCTGCATCAGTTCAAAGACATTGGCTGTAAATGTTGATTTTGAACCCATAAGAAGATTATAAGCACTGTCATAAACTATCCTTCCAGGATGTAAATTATTCAAAGCCCTTCGTGGGCAGACACGGTATCTCATGCCTCAGTGATCCCGCTCTATGCAACACATTTCATTTATTAAAGCTGGAGAGGCCCTCTGTTGATAAAGCCCCCTAAATAAATGATAACCTTCATCTCCTTCTTCCAAATTATTTCCATGATTAGAATTTGAAATGTTTGCGCTGGAGGTGTCCTGTCAAAAGGCACAGCCCCTGTAAGCCAGGCATCTGTACGTCTTCATAGAGAAGCCTCACTCCACATGACAGTCAAACACCCATTGTAGAAAGCAGGAAAGGTCTAGCAATTCAGACAGGTTCTCAGAGTCCACATTGTCCTTTCTTCCATTTCTTTCATCCTTCCTTTCTTTTTTCTCTTTTCTTTCCTTCAGGCAGTATTGGGGTTTGAACTCAGGCCCTAACACTGCCTAAGAAGATTCTCTACTATTCTTGAGCCACTCCACTAGTCTCTTTCTGCGTTGGTTGTTTTCAATAGGGCCTTCATATCTAGGCCAGCTCGGGTTGTGAGCCTCCTATCCGTGCCTCTTTACTAAGATGACAGCTACACGCAGTGCCCAGACCTTAGTTAACACGCAGCCTTATAAAAACTCTTACTGCGATTTCCTCTATCTCTTCCTTCCAAGTTGGCTAGTGTTAGAGGAATGAGCCACCATAGCCAGTTCTAAGGGGTGGTCTTTAATGTTCAAAAGGAAAGATAGAAGAAGTGGTACAATGCAAAGGCTGAGTCAAGAACTGCTTGGCCATTCAGTCCCCACATGATCTTGTATGACTCAGAATGACACTACACAGCTAGGCTGGGCCTGAGCACATCAGTCCCCAGGCTTGGAGGCATTGTGCATTTCCACCACAGAAAGCTTGCCATTTGTTTCCTAAATTAAATGCTAATTGGTGCTATGGACAGTTACATGGATGAGTGAGTGATGTTATACTTACATGAAACAGTAAGTATAACATAGGCTCTGTAGGCATACTGCAGTTTAAGTCTCGCATGTCATACCTTCTAGTAGATGGAAATAAAAAATCAATAAATCTGTCCTTCCTGAGTCTTCCCTTTCCCATGTATAAGATGGGAAAGGCTAGAAGTCAAAACACCAGGTCATACCAGGGCATCAGAGAACACCAAAATTCCTCATTGTCTTCTTTCCTTCCCTTTTTGCCCTTCATTCCATATTCCTTTCTTCTCTCCCCTTGCTCCTCACCAGATTCTTTATCTCTATATCTTTGGTCATGAATTTCACCAGTGCCAATCCCATGCTCCATCTTGTCTGCTCTTGAATTTTGGGTGTTTGTTGACCCATTGTCTCTCATGAGGAAAAGGGTATAAATATATCCAAAATGGGACAACAATCTGCTTTATCTTGAGTGACAGTACCTGCTTAGACATGTCCTACAAATGCCCTTGAAAAATTCATGGGTTATTCTCATCAACAATGAAAGGGATCAGTAGAAGAGAGAGGGGGGCAGCGGGAGAGACTGAGAGAATGAGCCCTTCAAAACTCAAGTCCTAAGACTTGGTATTTCCTTTCAGGTCCTACAACATGCTTCCTGGCAACAACACTAGCAAGAAAAAATGGAAGCTCACTTTGTGATGGCACCCAGACCAAGATGAGTAACTCTCCAACAAAGTTTTTTAATGCCTTCAGATACATAACACAGTAATGTACATGTATACATCCACAATGAAAAAGCACTCTACAAATTCCTCAGGAGTGAAGAGTGAGTTCTCTGAATTACCTACCACCCAGAACACTGGCTGTGTCTATATTTTTCACACACAGTTATTCTCTCCTGTCAAGAGCTGACAATCAGACATGCAAAACAAGTGCTGTATATGAATTTTTCAAAAGTATCACTTGGGGAAAACAGAAACCAAAACAAATTGAGAAATCATATAAATAATTACTTTGAGCTTCAACTTTAACATGAAAAGGGAAGGCATACAAGCAGAAATGCTAATGAATGTGACTGTTTAATTACAGGGGCCCAAATTAATAAACCAAAATTAGTCTAGATTTCCAGCAGGCAGCCCGTCTTTGCATGTGAGCTCAGAAATGTGAGCTCAGAGGAAGAAAGGAGTGAATTTCCTTGGCCAGGTGCCCAGCTGGAATAGCAATCAGGAAGAGGAAAGTGAGACCCCTGTGAAGAGAAACTAGGTTCTCACAGCCTCACCTTTCTGCTTAGACAAGTCAAGCCCTTGTCAACCACAGCAGGTGCAGGCTTCTACCAGGGCATTGCTAATCAGGAAATCATTCCACATCAGCTACAGGGGCCCCTGCACACGTGCTAAGGACAAAATTAAATGCAACACAGCCAAGAAATTATTATATGCCAGGTACAGTTCTCCTCCTCCTCCTCCTTTATCCTCTCTCTTCATTCTGCCACCCTCCCTAGACCCCCTTCCCAAAGTAATACTTCTTCAAACTTCTGTAGGTATCTTGTATTTTGTATATCTGGTTGTCAGCTCTTGGTAAGCTAGCATTGTTATGAGAGCAAAATGTATCCAACTCAGTCACATAAATATTACTAAATCCATAAAGTAATCACCTCACTGTGCAGTTGGGGACACTGAGATGCCCAAAGGTGAGCTAATCTGATTTGCTAAGGTCTCATAACTGGAAACACCAAAGGCTCTAGATTCAAACCTCTGACCATACGAGTTCCAAATCTATGCACTGGAATTATCATAAGCTTTCTAGAAATGAAAAACGCTTCCACTTCTACAATTACAGCATTCCTCTGGTCGTCGCTCCATTCAGTCAGTAACGTCGGTCATTTTGCCTGCTATGTGCCAGCCTTGGGGTAGGTTCAGAGAAAACAACAAAAACTTTTCCAGATCCAATCTTCAACAAAGTCAGTGGGAAGTAATAGCATCCACAAAATGATCACCCAAATAAATCTATTTCTGTAGGATTTGAACAGGGCTTTTTTGCTCTCGGTAGGCTGTTCTCTTTTCATTTCTAGGCCCGTAGAATTTCCTTGACCACTTTCTTATCTGGAAACACTTAAGAAACTAACAATAGCCCAGTCTTTAAATAGCTCCCCTGTCTCCCAGGGCTTACCTGAAGGCCCATCATAGGCCTCTCAGGACTGGGCATGACTCTGAGTTCACTTCAATATCCCTTCTATATCTTTTTTATATTCTGGGATTCCACCATAGTAACTTTTTATGAAATATTTTTGTGACTAGAAAAAAAATAAAAACACTTATAAATAACTCTGACTATACTTAGTCACCCCATATTTTATAATTTTTGGAGTATTTATTGACCTTTTAAATTTGATTTTTTTCATATAAACCCCCAGTATAGAGATACATGATAACTCCAAAGGCTACATTACAAAGGACAGATGTCCTATGGGACTGAGTTTACACTCAATTCCATGTTTGAGCCCATTTTATCTATTCATTAAGGCACTGGATGAGTTCAGTGAACATTTAGGTTTCTTATGCCCAGAGAGGAACTAGCATACCACTTTAATACTGGTTTCCTCTAGGTGGCAAGATTGTGAGTAAATTTATTGTCTTTTTAATGCTTCTCTGTCACATCTACCATGTGCATGCATTAATTTTATAATTAGAAAACATTAGAAAACTAGGAAGTATGATTATAAAGTAAGTCAAGGGAATAATGGAAAACAGAGTAGTATAGCAGGCACCTGATGGTTTATGCTGGCTCTGATCCTGCTGTGCCAATTTCCACTTGTGCAATCCTCCAGCCTAACCTCAAAACAAACTTACCTGCATCGGTGAGAGCTCCTGATGATAAGTGGAAGGAATACAACTTGAGCTAGGTTTAGAAAAGAAGAAATTGAGTGACATAGAAGAGAAGCTAAGATATCTCATATTAGACTTCCCACGCCTGGATCTGCCTTCCCATTGTTAGGCTTTTACATACTCTCCGGTGCCAGGAAAGCTGAGGACCCCACATAGGCTTACCAGAAAGTCTAAAAGTTAAAACAAAAGTCTGAGGGGCTGGGAGTTTGGCCTAGTGGTAAAGTGCTTGCCTAGTGTACACAAAGACCTGGGTTTGATTCCTCACTACCACATACATAGAAAAATCTGGAAATGGTGCTGTGGCTCAAGTGGTAGAGCTGTAGCCTTGTGAAAGCCCAAGGACAGTGTTCAGGCCCTGAGTTCAAGCTCCTGTATTGGCAAAAAAAAGTTAGAGAAAAATCTGAGCACACATATAAAGCCCAAAAATGATTCTCATAGGCCATGATTCGGTTCTAGGCCCTTACAAGAAACAGTCACTGTGACCAAGCAAAAAGGAGCAGAATTAGTCCAGTCAATTCTGCATGCTCAATTTCTATGCCTGATAACCTCTGAACTAGAAACCCAAGGTTCATGTGGCACATACTATGCAAGACCAACTCCTGACCAATGTAAACAGACTATGTTTGCCATTAGCCAGAAGTCTAATTTGTGTGTGCTGCATAAAAAGTTAACTAGCCTATGGAATGCATGTAATAATAAACAATACTCAGCATATGAAAAAGTAAACTTTAAAACCAAGTCAACAATCCTAACCTGGAAACTTAGGAATAAAAACAAATATTAAAAAAAGAAGATCAACACAAAACTAAAATTGGAGAGAAAATTCTTGGGGTGAAAGTTTTGGAAGAAAAAAGAAGTCCCTTATTTAGGCAATGACCCATTAAGCCTACCAACTTCTGAGCTTATTTCTGAGCTCCTTTTCTTTTTCTTGCTCTACTACTCCTTGAAAATTGGAGCCAAGAATGGCAAAAAACACTCCTCCCTCAATAAAAGTCTAAATAAATTAGATATTGAACAAGGCACTGTGGTCCTGGCAAGGAATACACAAAAATCAGGCCTCAGGCTGCTGTGAAATGATAAATTGTCATTTTCTCTTTAATAGGATTGTGTCTCATCACCATCTCCTGGAAGGGATTTGATAGCTTTTGTTTTTTTTAACCTGCAAAGATTAAAATCAATTCCCAACTAGAGTTGGAAGCTCTAAGCCATAGAGCCACAAATATATCAATTAGTCAATCAAGTCAGTCAATAAATCCGCATGTCCATCTTGAGGCCAGCTTTGGCTGAGCATCTGGGTCAGGGAAAGGAATTAGAACATAGGGCCCTCCAGACACTGCCTGAAGGAAGCCATGCTTCAGAAGGCATTAATTCCAACTCTGAAAGCAACACTGAATGGATTTCCATTTGAACTTCCCTGGGTGAGCTCCATTCCACTGGCTGAGACTTATGGATGCATTTGATTTTGAACCCTGAGCCAATCACAGATTCTGACTAAGGCCTTCATGTTACTTGAATGTCCTTAGCTACCAGCTGGGTTCATAGTCCTACCTGTGCTCCCAAGGCATTATAGAAGAGACACAAGGGAATTCAAACTACTTCTCTATTTTTTTTTTTATTTTTGTAACTTCACATAATAATTAGGCTCCTCTTAGCCCTGGTTTCTTTAACCACCAAAGCAGAAATAATAATATATATTTTACTGCCCTACCATGTTTAAATTAGAACATATCTGGGCTCAACACAAACATGATTCAGAGTTAATGGTCATTACTGGAAATAATGTTATTTTACCTACAAGGTTACTCCTAGGTTGGATTTTTGTCCATTCTTTTATTTTTAAGTTATTTTTGAGTATCTACCAAAAAATATGTACAGGCATATTTTGCTTCTCTACTTCATGTTTGTTTTCCCCCTCTAAATGAATTTCTTCACCCTACAATAATCCTATTAAATTGTAGAGACTTCTACTTCCATGACACAAATACCCCTCTGGCTTCAGCCCAAACAAAAACTAATTGTCCCCTTGTTTGTCTGTGTGTGTGGGTTTGTTTTTCCAGATAAAACATTTCAGGCTCTGTTTTCTTGTCCCCTGGCATCTTTTTAACAACCCAGCACTGTGTGAGCTCTCCACAAAGATGGGGTTTCTTGGAGCAAAGAAGTAAGAGCATGTGAAGCCTTATTTGAAGCTATTGTTCTTAATTTCAACTGAGAAATGGCTGAAGAAGTGTGATAGAGAGAAAAGTGTATAAACTTGGAAGCCAGAAAGTCAGTGTCTTAATTAATTCTGCTTCTCCTTCCCTCAAAGGACTTAGGGAACTATCCCAATACAAAAACAAATATATTTATGTAATAATCATATACATATGACCATAAAGTAAGACAAGGGAATAATGGGAAAACAAAGTATTATGAGAGACAAGTGACCTCTCTGGTGCCGGCTCTGAGCCTGATGTGCCAATTTCCATTTGTGCAATAAATAGATAGATATGTACATATAGATATATTTCTAGATTTCCAAGAACAAATTTGGTATGATTTATGGATAGGATTTTCTTAAATGTTTCTTGAGAGCCATCACCTCCCTTGAAATATTGAAATTGATATTGATATTGAGAGAGAGAGAAAAAGGGAGAAATAGCCTAAATCTTAATAGCAGTAGAAATTTAGCCTTCTCTAGGACCACAGACTGAGAGGAGAGATAAATTACCAGAAACCAGGAGTAGAAGAAAGAAGAGAGAAGAGAAAAGGTATTCAGAGCCATGGTCTTCAGTCAAACAATACAACCAACCAAGAGGTAACCTGGCTGGGAGACTGGCTTGGTGATAAATACTCTGAATTCACTCTGGCCATGAGAGTTAATTCCAGAAACATAGAATTGACCCAGGCTAGTTTGATAAAGCACCTGTACAACAGTGACCCTCAGTCACGTCATGAAATGTACTGATTAATCACATGCTCTTGTAAGTATGGGTCCAAGGAATTGAGGCTGACTTGCACCAGTTTGTCAGCATTGCTTATTGGCAAAGGGCAGATGGATGACTTGAACTCTCTGACTCCTTTCTTAAACTGGTCTATTGGGTTCCCATTGGCTAGATCCTGCTGAAAGAAGCAATCAAAGGAATCTATTGATGGCATTCATGCAGTTTCATTTCTGGGGCTGAAAAGAGGACAGATTAGACAGTCAAGAGTCGGACTCCCAGTGGTTCTACCATCACAAAATTGATGAACCGTGCATCATTAAATCACTTTTGTTTACAATAAATATGATACGTGAAAATGTACTTGCTGGCTTGTTCATCTGACCAAGAGATGCCTAAGAGCAGGTACCCCTGTCCTCACATCACTCCTTACCCCAACCAGGGCCATTCAGTAGAGGAGCAACTGCCTCTCTAGATGGAACATTGGGCATCATAGAGAACCAGCCAACTGCCTGCTTTCCCAGGCTGGTCCTTTCTCATTGCTGCCAACGCCTCTGTCAGTTACTGAGACATCTCCGCTGGAGACATTTCAGAAGGTGGAACAGGAAAGCTGAGCGGAGAGAGAGAGTTTGCAGGTGAATGCTTAGTCAGAGCAATTCTCTGAGTGCCTCCCCCAGTGACATTAAATACACAGACATGGGAATCACCTTTCAGTGTGACATGTGAATTAATGCACCTTCTATCTGGCGAATATAACGTAACCCTTCTATTAATTACAATAAAAATATATGAAAAAGGCATGTCAAGAAACAATTAAAAAGATCTATAGCAATCTCTTCCTGAGTGACTTTTGTCAGAGGAAGTATGCTTTCTGCCAGAGGCTATGTGGCGGTGATGCAGCAGGCCCTGAGCCCATGTTCAGGGTCGTGAATTCTCCAAGGCAGGATCCTCAGAGGCCTGGAATTAGGCACTCAGGGAGAATAGGACCATTCCCTGCCTGTCAGTGTTTTGGAAATCACCTATAATCCAAATCAGAGAACTTCTCTGGTGATGAGGAACGGGTATTTCTAGAATATACTGGGAAGAACAACCTGTCCAGCAATCCTTTAGTTCAGCATTTTGTTTTTAAACTGTCTTGCCCAAAGCTCTGGAAATCCAGAGTGTCCTTAGAAAACAGCTTCAAGCCTCCACCCCAATCTAGAGAACACCAGGTCTGATCTGATATATAGGAGATAGGTGTCAAAAAAAAACACATATATTTTTAAATAGCAAAGACAAAAGTCATCATTTTAGCCTAAATGGCTTGTTTAATCTTGTTTTCTTTATTTATTCTGTGTGTGGGGGGGGTGTATGATCAAGTCAGCTAAGAAGAAACCAGCAAGCTTAGGCAGTGTTTTGCTTTACTGCCCTTAGAAACTTGAACAGTAAAGAACTTTCAATTGGGTCAAGCGTAGTGCCCATATCTATAATCCCATCTACTCCAGAGGAAGAGCTAGGAGTCAGTCAATGTCTAGCCTGGGCAAAAGCTTGAGACTCTAACTGAAAAGCAAACTGAAAAAGCAGAAAGACTAGATAGATGATTCAAGTGTTTAGAGCACTCGCCTAGACAACAAGAGGCTTTCCTATATCCCCACCCCCAAACACATACACACACATATACAAAAAAAGTTTGAGTGGATCCCATCAGCCCACACTGTGGAGACTGATAAGGAACAACCTATTGGAATTCCGGGAGTGTTCCTTGAGTGACTCATGATAAACATAGGACAACATTTCCTTTTCTTCCTCAGGGAAATTTGACTATGCCATCCAATCATGATGGGCTGAAAACCTGCTCTGCTTTTCCTCTTGGCCTTGGCTTCTGAGAACTCAGTGCTACTTCTCCCTCTACCAAGCACAGCAGCACAAAGCCTGAGACTTACAAATTTAATCCCCCAGCCCCTCAGTAATTGGGTATCATTTGATGGTGTGAGTTAATGGGAGGTTTATGCATATTTCTTCCATTGTAAAGAAGGAGAGGCACTATAAATATGGAAAGAAAATAAAAAGTAAGGGAAAGGATGCAACATTCTTCCTTTCCTTAGACTTTTGCCACTTTTGCCACCCCTGCCAACACACTCTAATTCAGACATGTAAGGTACACTGGTTTTCTGATTCTCTGCCCACACACTTCTCTTCATGCCCAGCCTGGTGACGCCACTGAGATGGATGGATTAATGTCCTTTCTGTTCAGCCCACCAGTTCAGCTCTGTCCCCTTGGGCTGAAGTGCTCCCCAGTGCCCAAAGCTACAGACTTCTTTCTTGACCTCTAAGCCTTGGCACATGTGCTTCCTCATTTAATTTTTTTCCTCCTATTTTTCTGTGGAGAAGGCAAGACTCAAAGCCTGTTTCCGGACCTCTGTCACAGCTGATCCCACCCACTTCCTGTTTCTTCCACCTAGTCACAAGTCTATGGGTGTCTCTGCTAATTTCTCTTCTCCCCATGGATGGGGCAAGCTCCTTAGACTACCCTAGAAGATCATGGTTTAAAGCCAGCCAGGGTATAAAAGTGCATAATTACAGGATTACACCTGTAATCCTAGCCAATCAGGAAGCTGAGGTCTGAGGATAGTGGCTCAAAGCCAGCCCAAGCAGAAAAGTCCCTATGAGACTCTTATCTCCAATAAATGACTGAAAAACTAGATGTGGTGCTGAGGCTCAAAGTAGTAGAGTGCTATCTTTGAGCAAAAGAGCTCAGGCACAGTTCCCAGTTCCTGAGCTGAAGGCCTACCCCGAAAGAAAGAAAGGAAGGGAGGATGGAAGGAAGGATGGAAGGAAGGAAGGGAGAGAGGGAGGGAGGAAGGAATGGAGGAAGGAAGGGAGGGAGGGAGGGAAGGAGAAAAGAAAAGGAAAAAAGAGAAGAGAAAATAAAGATCCAGAAGTGAAGATATAGCCCAAGTACCAGCCTGGAACAGAAAAATTCAAGTGCAAGTGCAAGGCCCTATGTTCAAGCCCCAGTACCAGCACACAAAAATTTAAGAGGGAATGTCCTTAGGACTTTATTTTCTCTGCAAAACAATGAGGTAGGCATAAGTTATAACTCCAATTTAATAAATTGCTTAACTTCTCTGTGCCTCAATTTTCTTACTGGAGAATGGGGAGGGGGGTTGGAGGTCACAGTCATGGGTCCTTCACTGGTCTGCTGTGAGAACTAAAAAAGAAATGGTATATACAGAATTCAGCATGAAGCCTGGATATAAAAGCTTATTTATTGTCTGTGAGCACATGTTTGAAAGCATGCAGTGTTTTGATGTGTCTTCCACTGCTCAGGAGGAAAGATAACCTGTGGTTCTGATGTGACTTGGCCCGTTGACCATAAGGAAGCTCTTGGGAAGGTGCTCCTTGCTGCTGACTTGAACAGACCCTTTTGATTCCTAGCTGTGGACTAAAGCTACAGCCACAGCCAGCCAAGGAGCTCTTGATATCCGCATACCTCGGAAGCTTGTTGCCGAACACTGATCCATTACCTGGAAAGATATACCCCCCTACCCAACCACTGTCAAGCCATCTCTTCAGCATCCTTATCCCAAAAATCTGGATACGCTAGTCCCTCCCCTCATCCATGTGTTTGCTTTCCACAATTTCAGTTAGCCCCAGTCAGTCATGTTCCAACAATAGTCAATGAAAATTCCCAGAAATACCCAAGCTGTGAGTTTTAAATCGCATTGTCATTCTGAGTAGCGTGATGAGAGCTGGAAGTGTAACTCAGTGGTAGGACAATTGACTGGCATGTACAAGACCTTGAGTTCCATCCCTTGTATAGAGGAGAGAAGAAGAGAGGAAAGGAGGGGGAGGGGAGGGAAGGTAAGAAAGAAGGAAAAAGTTCTGAGTAGCCTCCATTCGACTCCATCTTTCCTGAGATATGAGTTTTCCTCTGTCTTAACCTAATCATGTCATATATTCTACCACCCACTAGTCACAGCATAGGTACATCAGTTTTCAAATCAAGTACCTGATGCATGGTATCAAAGTGCTGTGTTCAAGTAACCCTTACCTTGTTTGGCTCTAAAGCTCAATGATTGTGAGGCTGGCAATTCAGATATGCCAAAGAGAAATCAGAACATTCCTACTTTATTTTTTTTACATTTAATTTTGGCCAGGTTTTAGTGGCTCACACCTCTAATCCCAGCTAATCAGAAAACTGAGATCTGAGGATTGTGGCTCAAAGCCAGCCCAGGCAGAAAAGTCCCTGTGAGATTCTTATCTCCAATTAACTACTAAAAAACTAGAAGTGGTAGAGTACTATTTTTGAGCAAAAGAGCTCAGGAATCGTGCCCAGGCCCTGAGTTCAAGACCCACAACCAACAAAATAATTAATTTGGGGAGACAGTATTCCAGTTTTGAACTCAGAACTTTATGCTTACTAAACCACATCCTCAGCCCTTTTTGCTTTAGTTCTTTTTCAGATAAGGTCTCAAACTGTTACCAGGGTCATCCTGGGATTACAGATTCTCCTATCTCTAATTCTTGAGGAGCTGGGATGATAGACATAAATTGCTTTTAATGAGAAGGCAGATGTTCTGAAATTTATCACAGATATGGATCTATAAGAAAATATAGTAGACTGTATGACACCAACAGCTTCTCTCCAGTAGGGGGCTCTAGACTAAAGGGCTGCCTCTCTTGGTAGGCTCTACGTCATGGCATTCATAAGTAGAGTCAAGACTGTACATTGCCACACTGTTAAGTGACAAGTGTCAACACAGTAGAAACAGCCTTCACCTTTCAGGTGCTCAGTGGAAGGAGGAAATTGCCCAAAGGTAGGCCAGGGTAGGCTGCCATTATTTCTTCCTGAATTCTCCTCACTCTTAAGGGGCCATATTTAATTCATGATGCTGGAGCTAGCACCATTACCAGATATATTTCCTTGATGATTAAACATTAAACACACCAGTATTTCAAAGCATTTGAAATAACTCAGAACTAATGAAGGACTAATTGCTTCACTCTGTGTATTCAAATAGTGATGTTATTTTTTAAAAATGCATTCTTATGTCAACGGTTGCATCAATTAATTGCAAATTTTCCAACAGTTAGGTGTAGTGTGATTAAAGCATATGAAAATAATCTTTTAATTAGCTTTCATTTTGAAACAAATAGACAATTAAACTAAAGAAATAAGTGTGAAAATTCTATTGGTCTGCTTTTTTTAGGGGGGAGAAAAGAGACACTTGTACAAATAATGACCGCATCACTGGAAATTATTTCTTTGGCTAGCCTAATAGCTATGTCAGTAACTTCCTCATTTTTCCTTTTATATCTCTTCTATTTCTTGCGATCATGGAACCTGACTTTTCCCCAGAAGCTCCAAATATATAACTATATAACTAGATGAATAATCGCCTTTTCCAAGAATGTCTTTTTGAACAGAGCTATTCAAAGTATCAGTCAATTCTTATTAAAACCATCATTGTACACATCCCTGGTGTTTAAAAAGAGGAGAAAATCTGGTTTGGGCCATGGAGCCATTAATTTTTTTCACCTGCCTCATGATACAGGGCTGAGACTAAGTTGATAGAAAGGATTTAAAAGGAAGTTGAAGGAATGCTCAGATGAAGAGCATGTTACTTACTTGCATTTTCTATAGACGCCTCACCTACCTCCCTTCAGATCCAGCCTTACTATGAAAAGCCTCACATAGGGCGCTTACTATGTGTTTAGGGTTACTCTACAACCCATTAACCATGGGAAATGGACGATTTAGTCTATTTAGTCCAAATCCTCTTATGGAAAGGAAAAGAGACATGTTCCATCCATTATGGAGAAAGCAAAGATGGAAATGGCAGTGCCCTCCCTGGTCCTTAGCTATTCAAGAAAAAGTATTTGTGAACATCCCATTGTTATGTAGCAGGTGTGAATGATCACCTGCCCCTATCTGGGGACACATTTGGAACAGATCACCTCATAAGCTAAACCAAGGAATCTGAGTGTAAAAAAAATAGACATTAGCTGGCCTTCAGTCCAGTGACTTAACCTCTGAAATAACATAAAGGTTTCTATGAATACCAAGACCAATAAGGTGAAATGTGTTACACAGTGACTGACATGGAGTAAATTAGAACAATGCCCATAAGTAACACTTTACAAGTCCAATGTGGCGAGCACTGTAGCAAATGCAGTCTGTCATTCTATCTGTGAAGAAAGTGTGTGTTAACAGTGCAAACCTTTGCTCTACAGGTAAGGAAACAGGGCAAGAGAACTGAAATAACTCGCCCAGATTCTCACAGCTGTGTAAGTGCCCAGGGACAAGATTTAAACTACTTCTCTCATATCCAAATGATCAAAGTCTTAACCACCCTGCTAAATGAAAAGGGAGGAGGGACATGGAGCTCAGATTTGGTGACACACCCAGGGTTAACAAAATTCTTAGGGGGATTCTCCTGCTATTATGATTCCACTTAAATATCATCTGGGTTCTGCTAAATCATCCCAGAATGTGTTATCACAAACCACTGTGTGACTTGGCAGAATTCAGCAAAATGTGATCTCGAATCATAAATTTAAAAAGTGGGGCATTTTCAATGGCGCTTTCATTTACACCATTCCCTTTCGTTCTTTCAACTGCTAAAACATTCAAAGCTTCCAGTAGGGAGTGTTGGCCACAGCAGAAGGAAGACAGTGAGTTATGACAAGTCTTCATCTGTCTTTCCCACAAAATAAGAGTGAGTGTGAGCTGGTGATTTACAAAAGATGCGAGCTCAGCTCTGGAGCCCTGTGGGTCACACAGGAGTTCTTAGAAGGGTCCAACATGGAAAGCAAATTACAAAGACCCCAGGAGACATTCTCTTCTGTGGCCAGAATTGGTGAGCACTTGAGTTCAAAGGTGAATGGAATTGGGGAGTTCTACTTCTGAAAGGTTATTGCCACTTAAAATTTGCATGGTAAGGGCCGAGGATGTGGCTCAAGCAGCAGAATACTTGGCAGCAAGTACAAGACCCTGAGTTCAATCTACAGTACTATGAAAAGGTGGAGGGGCGGGGGGACTGGTACTATGGCTCACATCCATAATCCTAGAGGCTGAGATAAGGAAGATCATAGTTTGATCTGGCCTATATACAGACTTCTGCAGACTCCCTCTCAACTAATAAGCTGGGCACAATGATGCATACCTACCATTCCAGGTATGTAGGAAGCACAAAGAAGAGGATTGCTTTACAGGCTGGCCAAGACAAAAAAAAAGTTAAAGAATTTAAAAGTAAAAGTCAGGGTCTATTTTAAAAAATAACAAAAGCAAAAAAAGACTTTGGGGCATGGCTCAATTGCCACTTGAACCATGCTTAACAAGCATGAAGCCCTGAGCTCAAGCTTTAGTGCTATCAAAAAAAATACCAAAATAAACAACAACAAAAAATTGGAGGAGTGAATTTATCACCCCCCAAAAAATGACAGTATTGAAAATAAAGTCTTTCAGAGGTAATTAAGCCATAGTGTGGAACTCTCTTGAATATCATTAGTACCTTTATAAAAGAAGCCTGAGCCAAGTGCTAGTGACTCACGCCTACAACCCTGCTACTCAGGAGGCTGAGATCTGAGAATCACAGTTCAAAGCTAGCATAGGCAGGAAGGACTACCCCAGAAAACAAGAAATGTAGCTGTGGCTCAAAGTGGTAGAGTTCTAGCTTTGAGCAAAAAAAAAAAAAAGTTCAGGGATGGACAGCATTCAGACCCTAAGTTCACATCCCACAACTGACCAAAAAAAAAAAAAAAATGCCTAAAACCCTCCCCCAGACATTCAGTTTCCAATACTTTAATCTTAGACTTTCCAGCATCCATACCTTTGAAAAATGAATTTCTGTTGTTATAAGAAGCACAGCCTATGGCATCCTATTGTAGTAGCCCAAATAGAGTAAGGCAGACATCTATTTCATCTTCCACTACCCCAGTTCTCTCTAACTTGTTGGATTAAAAATTCTGAGCAACTCGGATTTACAAACTGCAAAGTCCAAGACTTCTGTAATGTAACAGGAACACTTTAAAAATCCAACAGGGATCTGCTAAAGATTCTTCCTTTTATGATGGTCAAATTAAAGTAAAAACTTGGTACTAATGAGCTGACGTAAAACCATCTATGTCATCTCTGGCCCTCCTACATTCACCACTGCTAACCCCACTCCCAGAACTCTAGATTTCCCCTTAAGCTTTGTATGATCGCTAACATGCTTATCAATTCTCGCTCTCCAATGTCAGCCCCACTTGATTATGTTGACTTCGTAGGGCATGAAGTTAAGAAAGCTTGAGCAATTTCATCCTGGCTTAGTGGGAAATTGGAAGCACATCATATAGATGCTTGCTATAGGCAAAGGAGAAAGAGAATGGCGACAATCATATGTGTTTACCAAACTCAATGTCTCCTCTGCCTCTTTCTAATGCACATTGCTGAAAACATGCCCTATAACACAGCATAGAGAATGAATGTCTTTCCAGGCATTTCCTTGTCCCATCCCTTTCATATAAATTTTCTCATACAATATTAGTTTCAGTTGGCCTTGTATTTTCCATGAACCTTTGAACAGTGTGAACTGCACTGACCATATTTTCCCTTATCTGGACCAGTGTTTTCTATTCACTTCTCACCACCTTCAGTACACAGTGGGCATTAATTTAAGCCACAGTGGGTGGTTTGGATTTTATTATAAATATACTTGAAATCCTTGAAAACATAGATGAGACCTGCAGAGAAAAGGAAAGAGCGTAATCTGGGTGATTTTAGTTTGAACATCCGGGGTGACATTTACTGAAATGGAGTAGTTAGCATTCTGGAGTGAACAAATGGAAAGTTCCAAGATATAAGGTTTGAAGTGAAAATTGGTCAAATAAATGAAAATGTTGGAAAGATACTTAGAAATAGCGGATCTAAGTATAAAAATGTTGGTGTCGTGAGCACATAAAAGTCACAGCCAAGGCCAAGAAGAGCAAGTTTCATGTGGACAGTGGACAACTTTACAGACACCACAGAAAAGTCAGTGGGAATCGAAAAGACAGCTTTGTTAGCATTAACTCTGCAGCGATATTTGATGACTTCAAAATGTGTGGTCTCAGTAAGTCAGAAGGGGATTAATCATACTCAGAGGAGGATGGGTAGAGGCAGTGAGGTCAGGAAGTCAAGACTACAGAGAAAATTCTGAGACTTCAGGAGGTTATCTCAAGGTCAAGGTGACAAGACTGAGTTTCCCCCCCCATCTTTTTTTTTTTACAAGATGAAAGTTAGGTCATTTATATAGACTGAGAAAAATGGTGCCTGCAAAATTAGTGATAGGATTTTAAATGAATGAGGAAATAGGAAGTATACCTTTTGCCAATGGAAAGAGATTCTTTTTGCTTGTTCATTTAGTCATCAACTCATTCATTTACAAATATTTTTGGAATGTCTGCCGTATGCCAGACAGACTGATATGGGCAAAAGATGGGTTATATGAATTATTCTTGGCACTCTCAGAAGATGCTAGCAAATACATCTCTTGGATCTCATGCTGGAACAAATGTTAAATATTCAACTACTGGGATGACTTTCAGTGCATGGGAAGCATTTATCTGCAGAAAAGTTATCAAAGATTGAAGGTGGCATAGAAAGATAGACTGTGCATTTTAAAAATTACAGTCAGTATGTCCAATTACAGTCGCTTGTGTCCTTTCCTAGCTTTTCCGTGACGTGAATAAGAAGAATGTAGGTCCTCATGTAGCTGAGATATCTGGGTTGTCCATGGGATATGTACACACTACATATGACAACATCTCTGCTCTCATCCCCACCCATGTATACTAGACTAAATCCCAGGAAGCGCTTGTATTTGCCCAACTTCGACTACTCTGGGCTACTGGACCATTCATGCTAGGACACCAAACAGCCTACACCTAGATCTCACTCTTCCCCATCACAATGCATCCTAGGATCCAAGAAGTAAAAGCAGAACCAGACTGAGAGTAGCTGATAGCTGTTAATAGGAAGGAAATTGGAGCGGTGTTAGTCTATAGCTCCCTGGTGGGTAGCTATGATCTGTCTGGTCAAGAGGCTACATCTCAACATGCAAGCAACATAGAGTTAGAAGAAAGTCTCTTCTGCCAGAGTCACTTCTGACCCCCTCAAGGGGTAGACTGGCCATCTAGTTTTGTTCTAAGAGCATCAGATTTTTTTTTATATACCTGGTCAGTCTTTCCCCTGAGACTGGCAAATGACTATTTCCCTTAAGGGAAGTTCACTGTCATTATATTTAACCCTTTTGACCTTGGAAATTATTTTCTTGCTAATTTCTTAGAATTCTTTCTATGTACTCTGTTTTCTCCATAAAGAAAGACTTTTCTAGAGTAAGTGGTAATATATTGTCCTGAAAACAATGCTACCAATCATATAAATGTTTTGGTCAATGATAAACCACATATATCATGGTGTTCCAGTAAGATTACACTATCTAGTAAAGTCTTAGCTATCATAGTTTGCATAAATGCACTGAATAGTAGTCACACGATGACAACAACAAAGTTCTCAGACTATATCCTTGTAGCGTGCAGAATGAGTTTAGAAGACTTCAAAACTAGGTGAACAAGAAGACACTAATTGAGGAACAAAACCAAAATGGAATGACATGAGCTAAATGAGAAGCAAGTGATGAAGACAAGAAGGGAACTAGAAGATCTTCACTGACTTAGTCTACTCTCAAATTAAATGGTCATGTTCCCCTCCCCTCTGTAGAAGCCATAAAGGAATCTCCACTTTTGACAGGCAACCTTCACCGCTTTTATCCAAGTGAACATATCTGCTTTGCTTCTGTTCGTGCTGTTGCTTCCAACCCTTCTCCAGAGCCCACTTTGCTGTGCTCCATGTTGGCTTTGCTTGTATTTGTTGTTCTGCCCCCATTATGTGTCCCCCAGTTATAAGCTCAGCATTCCCAGCCCATCACAGTTAGCATTCCTCAGCTGGTTTATTTCACTCTGGATATTCAGTTCATCATAAGAACTCAGGACAAGCTCTATCCTGGATCCTGTCACTGTCTCCCTAGCCCCTGCCAAAGGAACAGTAAAGTGGAGGATAAATGTAAGTGGGATAGATAGGATTATAATGCCAACCCTGTTATAAAGTAGAAATTATGAAGATTCATAGACCCCAGAGATTGCTACAGAGTACCTAGTACATTTATGAGACCCTATATCAGCCACAATCTCTCATTTTGGTAACATTCTTCTGGAACTAATAGCATCGGTTGATTTGAGCTCACAAAGATACACTGTGATCATAAACAAAACCAAGTCATTGGAACTCTTTTATGATGGGTTTGTTTGTCTTATGAAGGCATTCATTCAGTGTTATTTGCTGAACACTTCTCACTGTGAAAGATTCTGAAAACAGTACAATAATCGACAACACTGAGCAAAAGCAACCCCTTCAGCTGGGCACCAGTGGCTCATACCTATAAATCAGGCTACTTAGGAGGCTGAGATCCGAGGACTGCTTTACAAAGGCATCTCAGGCAGAAAAGTCCACGAGATTTTCATCTTCAATTAAGCACTAAAAAGTGAGAAGTAGAGCTCAGTTGATACAGTTCCCTAGACCTGAGCATAATTATTCAGGGGCAGCAATCCAAGCCCGAGTTCAAGCTCTGTCACACACACACACACACACACACACACACACAGCAACCCCTTCTACAATGCACTATCCAGCTGGAGATTTCACCAAATTATACACAAGCGGCTCTGAAGTTATAATTCTGATAAGTGCCACACATGGACTGTGTGAGTGGATAATGCAGGAAATGACCTAATCTGAGGATCAGAATCAATATTTACATGAGAAAAGCAGCTCATTATATGTGATGTGTGAAGAATCTGTTGTTATTAAACAGGAATACTGAGGCACAGGAGGCACTGTCTACAACTCTTCCTGCTAACGAGAATCTGGGGATCAGAAGGGCTGAAGGAAGGGAAATCTGTGGCTGGACCTGAGTAGTGTGGGGTTTAGATAACAGAGTCTGGGCTACAGTGAAAATTAGGGCTGGACTAGCAAGAAAGATGATTTGATGAGAGTTTTAGAAACAATGACATCTGGGTGCTATGCGGGGCATGAATTGCATTTTGTGGAGAGGGAGGGAGATAAATTGAAGAGATGGTTACTACAATGGCCCCCAAGGGCAGTGATGAAGACGGGCTTGAAGTTAAGATATCACTGCATTGGAGATGGGGTGGACAAGATGCATCCTGAGGTTTGTAAGATGCAAAACTAGCACAACCTGGCAATGGTGGGTAAGGGACAATGCTGTATCTGGTTTTCCTTCATTCTCATCCAATACTGGCCAGTGCAAAGAACTTCAAAGCCAAGTAAGACAGCTTCTTGAAGCAAAATTTGATCAAACAGTAGGACTGCGGTGGGTCACTCATTTGAACAATATGGAAAAGGGTAGCTGTGCTGCCCTTTCTAGAATTTTCCATTGTGAACTTAGACACTATGCTTTATATCTTCAGACACAGTTTCTCCTCAGATCTCTTCTGGAATCTATTTGATGCAAAGTTATTCTAACAGTCTATAGAGGAAGAACTATTGGATAGCCTGTGGTATTGAAACTCAGAAATACAATTTTTTTGAATCTCATCAAAAAGCCTACATCAGGACTCTTAAGGTGTTCCAATTTTGCGATTAACTTGCTATGGGACCTCAGGCAATTTTCTGTCCCTCTCTGTGTTTTCATGTCTGGGGAATGCTGAATGAAGTAATCTATAAAGTAACATCCAGTACTTTACATAGGCATCTCCATTTATAAACATGGTGAAGAACATGCCCATAATTGCAAGTAATTTAACTTCTGTTTAACACAGAGTATTGAACACCGGTCTCCATATTTTAATTCAGAAAGTTCTTTCAAACAAAATGCAATATAATTTACCACCAATTTTGAGACAAATTTGCTCTAATGAAAAATGTTCTGAGCCACAGCAACGCTTTTGTAAGAATTACATTTTCCTAATGGACAACAAGCAAAAGGAAACATCAAAATACATTTCAAGTCTACAACTCTCTCCTCCCCCCCAAAAAAAGAAATATCAGGATACATGGTACCTCAATATGACTCTTTGTTCCCAATAAAACGAGCTTCATGTTAACCTGCAGAGTTGGACTTCACAGATGATTTTTGCAGACTGATTCCAAATTATTTCCCAGGCCTCCCCAGTGCAGCACAGCTCATTGCTTTGTCTGCCACATCTTGTAAAGGAACATCTGTTCCCAATGTCTCAAAGCCACTTCTAGTGGAAAAAAACTGTATTCCATACACTGCATGGCCTCTGCATCCTGCCCTGGCTGTCAGTCCCTCGCTTTGAATTTCATTACCATCATCCATTGCATGGACCATAACTACAGTGGTTCCAAAACCTCTCTGCTGAACAGCAGACATGGTGGTCTACCCCTTCAGCAACTGTATCCACACCTCCATCCCAACCTCACCTGTCTAGACAGCCTCACCTGTCTAGACAGCCTCACCTGTCTAAACCCAGCCTCTGATCTTGTACATCCAACTTCAAAGATGCATTCACTGTTTCCTCCCAGTCTGTCATCTTTTTTCTACACAGGCTTATTTTTACAGATAACATTCCTTTTGTGAATTGTTTTCTCTTTCTCTGCTTGGTGTATGCCTGCTCATTTATTCAATAAATGTTTGAGCACCAAAAAGAAGGTGGTGGTTATTCCATGATGCATCCTCAAGGACATCTGAGACAAGTGGGAGAACCAAGTAAATGGACAATTAAAAATACAGATTGGTATAAGTAGTCCCAGGGAATCTTGGAAGACCTTCTAAAAACAAAAACAAAACAAAACAATCCATAAAATAAAAAACCTGGCATCCCTGATTAGAACCTGAAGGAATCCCCAGGGTCATCCAGAGAGAGAGAGAGAGAGAGAGAGAGAGAGAGAGAGAGAGAGAGAGAGAGAGAGAGAGAGAGAGAGAGAGAGAGAGAAGAATGGCTATCATAGATTTGGGCACTGATTCCTATTAGTCTCGCTCCCTTCATGTCTCTCTTCCCTCCATCCTTCCCTTGTTCCTTATTTCCTCTTCTCTCCCAGCCTGTATCACATCTGGAGATGTGTAATAGAAAGAGAAGTTGTTAGTTCTAAATCAAGGATGGTGGAAGGCATTCCAGACTTCCCCTTCCCATGCTATGAGCCTTAATTTCTGTCCAATCAGTATGAAAAATTACAAACATAATGTGATGCATATATATATGTATGTGGCTATGTGTGTCCCATGAATATATGTCATACTTATAATATATACTTCTTATGTATGTGTATATATCATATAATATATATGATATATCATGTTATATAAGTTGTATCATATGTATGTTCTATATGCTTACATACATATATACATATGTAATTATGATTTCTAAAAGCTTCTTCTCTTCACACTAAGAGCTTCTGGTCCTCTTCACTTAGGTGAAATCAGAGCCAGGTAGTATTGGGGTTTCCAAAGATCTGGGGGAATCAGAGTTAGATACAGAGTGGGCCCTAGCTCTCAGGCCAGAGCCTGACAATGGGGATGCTTATTACAGCAACTGATGGTGAGCTGCCATCCATCATCTGGTCACCACAGGATGGGCACAGAGCTGAGTACTTTATCTGTTTTATAATTCAAGGTGATACACAATTGTGCCAAGTACATTGCATTATCTTCATTTCATTTCTGAGGAAATTAAAGCTCAAAGAAATGCAAAGCTAGAGCCCCACTGGCTCTATGACTTCTGAAGGCCCCAGCTGTTGCTCAGAGCATTTGGGCTGAAATTACTGAAGACCCGCCCCCTCCACGTGCTCATGACAGGTGCCCAGGGCATGTGAGCAGAGCAGGGCACTTCACACTGGTGATTTGTGGGCAGCCATCAGCAATGGAAGGATGTCAGGAACAGAGCCTAGAACTCAGAAATGGAACCCAGTGCAAGTAGATGTCCCTGACCCCACTGAGGGGTCTGGTTTGGAAAAGATTTCCTGGAGCTCCAATATTTTCTCAGACACCCACTGGCATTTTCACTCACATTGGGTCTCCTTCCATGTCCACGGTCCTCAGCCAAGGAACCCCTTGATTCTACAGAGATAGCCTGACTCAGACCCAGCATGAATTCTCCTCCCCTAAGCATGGACATCCTTCTCTTTTCCTCAGGGCCTACTTTACTTTTAATTAAAAAGCAGGTAAGGAAATAAATAGCTGGAAAAGGAGTGCGTTGCTACTAGACAACATGGCTTAATATTTCAGAATGATTTGACCAGCCTCCCTCCCCCCAAACTACATCACCTCAGTGGCTAAGCATTGCTTAATCTGATGTTCAAAAGAAATATGAACTGGAAGTTGCCTTTTTTTTGCATGTGGACGGAAGAGTTTCTAATTTTTTTTCTACCTTAGACTCTAACGGCCTATACTAGTTAATTTTCCGAGACAACGCGCCTGATTAGAAGATGTCCCCACAGGAGGAGTGGAAAATAATCTTTTTAAGTAAATAAAAATAGAAAAAGCAATACCGATGATATGGGCTTCTTTTTTTCCTTCTCTTCTCTTTTCTTCTTCTCCTTTTTCTTTAAAAGATTTTTTGCCACTAAGAATAACAGCAGTCAGCTCCCTGAGCTCTGAGCCCATCTTCTGAAGCTCATTGTGGTGGCAACGAGAATCCATTTTCTGTTTCAATTGACGTTAATTTCATCCCGGCATATTTCAAGCCTCTCATCACCAGATGATTCATTGCTGCATGTAAGCGAGTACAATCAGCTCAAATATTTGTAGTCTTCATGCAATTGCTGTAAGAAAACAGGGGATTGCGTGCCTTCAATTGCTCTGCTCCCGGCCTCATCCGCCTCCACCCTGCACAGAGATAGTGGGTTGTTAAAGTAACACTGAGCTACCTCCTTCTGTTCTACTGGTTCGGGTCCCATTGAGCCCCCATATCTTCATAGATCAGCAGCTACAATGAAAAGATTTGTATAGAAAGAGCTATGCTATCCTTGGTACCCTCTACACAGAAAAATCCAGAAGCAGTGCTGTGGCTCAAGAGGTAGAGCTCTAGCCTTGAGAAAGCCCATGGACAATGCCCAGGCCTTGAGTTCAAGCCCCAGGACTAGCAAAAAAAAAAAAACAAAGGAAAAAGAAAGAAAGAAGGAAAGAAAGAAAGAAAGAAAGAAAGAAAGAAAGAAAGAAAGAAAGAAAGAAAGAGCTATATTCTTCACTGCCTGACCAGGATAGTTTGTGAAGAGCCTCTCTTGGTCCTCTATCATCTGGATCCAAGAAACTCTGAGAACTAAATTTCCCTGGTGCTTCTTAGCATCCAAGAATCACAGGTAATAGGAGGTCATGGATTTCTCCCTCAATATTCTGGCAAGAAATATCAAGAAGCATGGATTATATGACATTCATCTAGGTTCATATGGCAAGAAAACCGAAATTAGAATCCAGATCTCTGACAGCTGCTCACATTCCATAAGTTGTGTTTTGAGATCATTTTCTTCTCTATTAAGACTATTCACTTGGTAGATTTTTAATATGGAATCTTTATTTTGTAATGTCAGTCCTCAAAGATAATCACCATCAAGACCACATTCACGGATGGTGGTCTCCAGGGAGACCATAGAAGGTTCTGGTGCCTGTCATCAATGCCTTGCATTTCTCCATAATATTTTGAAGGAGGAACCCTTCATTTCTGTTTTGTACTGGGCCCTGTTAATTATGCAGCTGGCCCTAAACACCAATGATATTTTGGTGTTATCTTGGCCAAATTTCTACCCATTGCTGTATCCTATTCATCCACATTTCCTAAACAAATATTTGCCAAACACCTCCTACCCACAAGGCCCAGGGCCACATGAGTATCTCTTTAGAAGGAGGCCTTGAACAATTTAGGCTGGCAACGCAGACTAATGCGCTGAATCTAGGAAGATGAAACATGAAGAAGAGGTCGACCAAATCTCATTTTGACTTTTAGGAGAGGCAGAATAGGAAGGTCACACATGGTTGTTTGCCATAGTGGTAGTCTACCCTTCACAGGCACCTGTATGAATATTGTGGAAGAAATGATAAGTCAGGGTGAAGCTTGGAATGCAGATGTGTGTAAAGACTTAGAGAACATACCTGTAACTACTGTAGGAAATAGAATCGCATTCTATCCAGTTTCTACAAAAAGGTCAACTCCATAGGCAAGGCCTAGGCACTTTGTGAAAAAATAAATAAATAAATAAAAATATTGTAATTGTTGAGCTAACCCTGCCCTTTGCTATTTTTCACCATTTTTATGGCCAGGGAATAGCAAGGGATTTCTCTGCACTGAAGATTAAGAAAAAAGGCTTGTTCAAGCAATGAAGAGCTATTTCCTCCAAGCAGAGAATAAAAAATGTGAAAGAAAGAGAAGAATCACCTTGATTACATGGGAGACATTTGAAATGCAGAGGACAAAGTTCCATAGAACCCAAGTGCTATTTACACACACATACACAGACACACACACTGCATAACCTTTCTTTCTCCAGACCAAAGGCATCTGATACAGATGCTCCACATTTATAGCAATATACCCCACAGGATATTTGAAAGCTCTGATTTAATCTTTAATTTCCCCCAAACAAGGTGAATGCCTGATTGTACCACAGCAATAAAATAGAAGTTTTAACTCTAAAACTAAGAACTTCTGTAACTCCATAAATATTTACGTGCCTTCCAAAGGTTCTGGAAAACTGTAATTGTCTCCTTGACATTTGACCCTGCTATTCTTCTCAAATATCTCCAAGGCCCAATGAATTGGGCCATTAGTTAACATAGACTAGACCAACTTTTTCATTCTCATATTTGCTTTCCTGTTGGGTAGAGCCATGCCTCCTACTTCTCTGCACTTTTCTCATAGACTCACCAAGTCTAGCACAAAGATATATTCAAATCACAAAGCCTATATAAACTTAAGACAATCACTAAAGAATTTCTCCCAGAAAGCAAGTGTGTCTACCCATCTAAACTTCCCTTTCCTTTTCAAGCTCCTAGAGAAGTACAAAGTGACATTCTAAAACAGTAACCTGGCCATGTGTAAAATAGATGTCTCAGATACCCCCCCAAAAAAACAATTAAGTTAAGGAACATAGAAATGGACAGCTCATATGGGTATCCAACATCCCTACCTGAAGAACACTTTGGGATGTCTCACTAGGCTTTCTCCAAAGGTACAAGAGGCAGCTAACCCTGTAGGTAGGTGGAAACCAAAGTGTAAGGAATGCAGCCTTACACTCAACATCCCAACAGTGTAGGGTGGAATCAGTATGAAAATGATCACAGCTCCCATTCTTCAGACAATTTTAGGACATGTTCTACCCAGTTCATCAAAGGACCTTAGCAAGGCTTAGATTTGCCTTACTCCAGTGGGTCTTCAGATCCCTAATAAAGATGATTTATTCCATCTTCCTTACATCTCTTTCCCATGATTCATCTGTTCTCTGGGATCACTGTCCATACAAACCATGTGCACCTAAATCCCTATCTTAGATTCTGTTGCCAGAGGAGCTCAAACCTAGACATCATCTCATTCCCTTTCTTAATACCCCTCAGAACTTCTTTGTGTTTCATATAAAACAGAACCTCCTTATCTTAAGATTTAAGGCTCTCAAGAAGTTGACTTATTTCAATCCAAACAGCTGCACCCACCTATCTATCTACAGATACAATCCAGTGCCTGTTTCATGCTGAGCTTTCTCCTCATTTCTTTGTCCCCACCCCTCTTGACATGGGTGTGACACACTCCTCATCAAGAAGCCCTTCCCACTCCATGTCTGCACCAGAAAGAGACTGCATGGGGTCTCCTTCATGCCAGCATGCACTCCTCAGGTGAAGAACTGGGTCATAAAGCCCAGCATTTGTTAGACATCAATATATCTAGTCATTTTTAAAGAGCTATATGTCTCTTCTATCCTTGGCTTCATTTTATGTCCTCTAAATGTCCTATGCATTGTTGGCCTTTTATGTGGACAACAAAGACTTCCATTTTGAAAGAAGTGGCATGAAGCATTTCATTCAAACATTTACTGATATTTCTACTCTGCAAAAATCCCATCTTTCTGGAGGGAGGAATATGAACAATGTTCCTTCACAGACACCTATACAGAAGCCAAAAGGAATGATTTGAAGGCCTTGGAGAGACTGGACTTGAGTAAAACTGAGGCAACACACAGCCAGACAGTTCACAGGAAGTGGCTTGCTCAAAGAGACAGCCAAAGGTAATGAATTTCCAGGCAACCATCTTTTCCATTTACCCAGAGTTCTATGCACAAGTGGCAAGTTGGAACCAGACAGGCTTAGCCTTGAATTTTTCTAGCACGTCAGAATAAGATAATTTTTGAAGGATGAGACATTGTATTTGGGAAACATGATGATAGTGTGTACTTCAATTCAAGGTGAATTTGGCAAATTTCCCCCAGAGAAATCAGGGCACTATTCATAGAACAAAGCTCAGAGGAAGAAAAACACACAGACATGACAAAAAAGCTGGGGTAACTGTGTTGATGGATCAATGTTTTAAATATGTGCTGTGTATTCTAAGTATTTTTCTTATTTTCTTGTGTGTATGCATACAAGAAAAAAAGCTTCCTTTCTGCCTTATACATTGTATAAAATAGGTGGTTCTGAATTCAGCAAGACAGGAAAGGCCCTGTCTAATTAATTCTTATTTCTCCAGCATTGACTTAACTACTCCCTTAGCCCATCAAGGCCAAGAGGATTGGTGAATGGGTGATTGACAGGTGGAAGGATGCAGGGCATAGTAAGGGGCAGTGTCTCTTCTCAGTGTCTCCTTTCCTGCCCTGCACTTTCATAGCCTCTTCTCTACTCTTAGCATACTGTGCCCATTATCCTTCCCTTTGTCCAGGAATAGTCTCAGGATAGAATTTATTCTTTTTCCCCAGCAGATGCAGTGTCTGCATAATCTAGTAATCTCCCAGGCTCGCCATTTTTCCTAGAAAAAAAAATGAGTGTCTTCCATGTCACAGAAAGCCTTTCCTTCTACCCTTTACCTAGTTGGGCAAAACCTCAGAAATCTTGAGTATAAAAGGAAATCCTCTTGTACTATGGTTTGAACTCAGGTCTTCATGCTCTCCCTTAGCTTTATCTGCTCAAGGCTGATGCTCATCATTTGAGCCACACCCCCACTTTTGATTTTTTGCTGATTACTTGGAAATAAAAGTGTCGCATATTTTTCTACCAGGGCTGTCTTTGAACCAGGATCCTCAGAACTCCACCTAGAGGTATGAGCCATTGATGCCTGGCCTGAAACCCTTCTGAAGGGCTACCCCAGACGATGCCAAGCACTAGAACTCTTGTGATCACAGTGCAATGGGCCCCTCTGGGGGCCATTCCCAGAGAAATCCAATGCCACCTTCCTTATCAACTTCCCACCCCAGTGTTTTGTATAGTGTGGTTTCCCCAGCCAGCTTCCATTATGTTGATTTCAGGAATTCTAGCAGTCACTATTAGCATGACCTACATATTTTTTGATGTCCTAGGCATTCTTCAATTATCATTAACCCAGTATATTTCAAAACCAGTTTTAGAAATAATTATAGCAGGGAACTGGGGTTTTTTCTTCTTTCCAATCAACAGGACAAAATACGAAGAGCAGGATTTCAATCATGAGCTGAGAAATCTGCTTCTTAAGCAAAAGAATGTGGGAGGGAAAAAAATCAGCCACTTGGGAGACAAGAGAAAAATTCTTGATATTCTCTTGTGCACTAGCTAGTTTCACCTGTTATGTCCCACCATGTTCCTAATATCTTACAAAATAGATATCACAAGTGCCACTTTTACAGCTGGGGTGAACTGATGCTTAGAGAAATTTGAAATATTCTTATGACAAAAAAAGAGTATGTGGGCAAACAGCGGTTTGAGCTGTGCCAACAAGCTTTGCAACTCCAGAGCTTATCCATAGACCTCACCACCATCTCCTTTGCAGAGCAGTATATTGTGGCTTAAGGGAAGGAAGACATGGTCTGTCTTAGCCTTGCTCTTGCCCCAACTCCAATGAATAGAGTTGATTGGTCCAGGGTTTGCCATTCAAACCAAGCCAAGCCAATAGGAATTCTTCTCTGGAAGTTTTCACACTGGAATAAGAAATACCAGCCAGATGTCCTCTGTTAGATCCAAGATGAAGACCAAAATCAGTGGGCAGCTATCTCGATGAGAAAGAGGAGATAACAGGAATGGCTATGTTGGAGCCCCTAGCATGGGCAGAGCTTAAGACCAACTGTGTCTCTTCTCAGTTTGGAATTTAATTTGTTCAATGACCCTTTGTCATCCTGGAGCCAATATCTATCCTTTCTGATTGGTTGTACTAGAATTTTAATCTTTAACAACCAAAGTGAGCCAGACTAATACCAAGGCCCTTTGGTCTAGTCCTTAGTTTGAGGCCACAAAAGTAAACATATATTAGAATGAGTGAAAGATGGCCTTTAATTCTGTAACACAGGCTTTCTGTGCTTTTGTTTTTATCAGTACTGAAATTTGAACTCAGAGCCTTGTGCTTGCTCAGTAAGCACTCTACCAGTGACTACTACTGTGACTCTCTACCAGACTTTTCGGCATTGGTTATAATCAAGATATGAGCATATTTTATGTCTGGGTCAACTTACATTGCATTCCTCCTATAGTGCCATGTGAAGTCACCTACTCACAGGTTCCAGGAAGGAGGATACAGGCATTGCAGAGAGACCATTAGTTTGCCTACCCCAGATAGTAAGGGGCAGAAGTGAGATCTCATTCTTCATCCTCCTATAGATAAACAAGATCCTAGTCAGATCCTAGTCCTGGAGGGGCTTGGAGTTTAATAAGAAATGTCAGAGAGAGTAACACAGACAATGTGGCCTCCTGACATTACAAACCATATCATTGTTCTGTTCATGTATCTCTCAGTGCCACGAAGGGAGAAAGTCCTGGTTAGGATGAATCTTCATCATCTAGAGCTGCACTATCTAATGCGGTCTTCAACCCTTGAGCCACACGGGGCCACTAAACAAGGGAAAATGACTAGATGTGATTGAAATATACCCTAAACCTAACTTAGATTTAAGATGATACAAAAACAAGATGACATGAAGTATCTTATTGTACTTTGCATTTATTACATGTCTATCTTTGTAACCAATAAAATCAACCATTAAAGTTTTTGTTTTTACCTGTCCTAATGCAGCTACCAGGAAAAAAAATAAATTACATATGAGATTTGTATAGTATAACTCTCCAATGGTGCCATTCTGGACTACATGATGTACAATAGATACCCAATACATATTAATACCCAGTGAACACAGATTGAAAGAGCATGAGATTGGTAGGGAACAAAATTGAATCCAGTCCCACTGGGAAACCATGATCAGCTCAGAAGGGCAGGCCCGGGGCTCAACATGCATGCAGCCACTCTTTTGCAAACATCCTTCATGAGTTAGCTTGGGACCTTCTTTGTTCTGGCTACTGAAGGACAGAATGAAGGAGTGCAAGCTAGAAAACAAATGGTCAGGTTTCTGTTTGAGACAGAACCACCTTTACTTGTCCTAACAGGCTAGATTGGGAGGAAGACGGGGTGGTTGGGAAGCTGGGCAGACAGTCTACCATGCCCTCTTGAAGATGTGGTAGTTAGGAAACAGCATGAAGGAGCTTTTAGGGGAAAATGGAAGGGGGTGGCATTCTGACTCCCAGAACTAAATTGGTAAGAAGCGAAGAAATGGAATTGGATAAATGGCAAGAGCACATCACAGGGAGCATCTGTGCTCTGCCCTGCCAGAAGGAAGGAACAAAGGAGCTGGAGTCCAAAGCAGAGATGGAGGATGGGAAAGCAACAGCAGGAAGAAGTGTTTCATCCTGGAGATCACAAACCCACAGGCAGCTTACAGCAGGGACAATGTGGCTGCCTGTGATGGGGTCAGCGCAGCAGGTAGTGGAAAGGGCAGCGCCAACCTGACCCAGAGAAGAGGACACGCCTGGCTGGGAGCCCCCCATGTCCCCATCAGCCCTCCCAGTGCTTCTGGACTCTTTGTCACAGAAGGCAGGGCAGCACGTTTTAGAAGGGAGGCCAACAGGTTTGGAGACCTTCTCTAGCCCTGTCTGCAACACGGCCTTCATTAACTATTTCAGAGAGCAGAGAGCCATTTCAAAAGAGAGAGGCCTTGGCAGGGCGATGGGTTGGAAGTTCCAGTCAGGGTAAGTAACCCCTGTCCCTTCTGTAACGAAGCTACACTCTTTTTTCTTTTAATTTGCCCCGCTTGGCTAGTCCCAATTAATTTCAAAACAGACATATGAACCACAAATGTTGAATCAATGAACGTTAGTAAAGGAACCCTGATGAAGACTCTGGAAAAGATGCTGAAGCTGAGTTCTGGGCATGGAGGCAGGACAAAAGGAAACGGGAACCAAGTGTGAGGTGAGGGACGGTAGTTGAAGGAAGCCTGGAGCCAAAATGAGTCCAAGATGTGTTCACGCCCTTTCTGAACCCCCAAACACATGGAAAGACAAGGATTTGGAGTATATATGAGCTTATATCATGGGCCAAGAGGAAAGACAAAAACTGGAAAATCCATAAAGGAGGTTTTCTTTCAGTACCTATATGCCATGTAAAATATTTGAAAGCATTTCAGCCCCTATCTCCTAATAGAAATACGCTCCTGTATAATCACAGAAGAAAATGCAGTCTGTCTGTCTCTTGTTCTTTCTTTCTCCCTCTCTGTCACCAGGTCTTTTTGGCCCATTAGAAACCAAGGAAGTATGAACATTCCATTACACATCTTGTCGTCTGTTGTTCCAACATGCTACTCAAATTTGGCCTATGGCAGCTATGAAAGCTTTCAGCCGTGGGTCTTACCCCTCACTGCTGTGTGACTTGGACAAGAGACTTACCCTCTCTATTTCTCCATTTTCCTCATCTGGACGTAGCGAATTTAGCAATCGGGTTTGGTGTAAGAATTAAATGAGTGAGCACAAGTGGAACTCTTGAAACTTTGTCTATCACATGAAAAAACCCAATGTAAGTATCTGTGATTACCATTTTTTACTTTATTATCATCATCACTACCTCTGTTACCAACACCACCACCATCTACCCCAAACGTCAACACAGAGCTAGAGCTCCACACCTGATTTAGAAGTGCAAGGATGAAAGGAAGGAAAATGAAAGAGGGAAGGAAAAGTACTTTAAAGAATTGAGGTGGGCGGACCAGTGCTACAACTTCCTCCTTTCCTCCTGTTCATTCTTTCAATCCTGACCATTTCCTGGTTCACACACAGCCAGAGTGGGCACGACTCCAGCCCACCTGACCACTAGAAGTATTTGGTGAACTAAACTAACATAGGCTGTTAGATAAACTTGTATTCTGGCTGGCAAATGTTTTCTTTCCCATCTGCTTCTTCCTAAACAATGCCGGTCTTATTTCCAACAACATGCAGTTCTCTTTGTAAATGGGCTTCTCATGCCAATTCAGCTTTTACTTAAGTGAACCTCTCATTTTCTTTGCCTCTGCATGCAAGTCGCTGAGGCAAGGCAGAGAACCCCAGCCAGGAAAATGACCTTGACCAAGTCTTCACATCCTTGACCTTTGATGATATCTCGATCCTGTCCACAGAAACCATGAGGAATCCCTCGAAGTTGGGAGGGAGTTTCAAAGATGAGAATTAACAGGAAGCGAATAAGATATAGGTGAATGCTGCGGTATATAATTCTCTCTAATTGCATGTGTTTGAAATTCTCCACAATATGTTGAAAAGGCAAGGTTTAGAGAAGTACGAATCTGATGTAAGTTTTGCAGAGTAAATAAGAGTTTCCCATCAAATAAGGAAAAAAAGAATAATCCAAAAAGAAGGAGACATCACAGGAATATTAGCTTAGACATGTCTAGCTCAGCCTATTGGCTATTCTGCTTCTATCCCAACAGAAGAAATACAGCTCCAATCTGCCACATGCTACCCACAGTGAGAAAACAGCACTAGCCAGGGGTTCCATCTTCCACAGTGCTGCTACAGACACCAACCCAGTGGGGTTAGAGCAGAGTATTTGGCTTACTCCACTCATAATGGAGCCATCTTTTTTTTAACCACAAGCATTTTTATTTTGCAAAGACAAAACCTATCAAGCAGCAAGTAAGATTGAAACCTAAAAAAAATTTTCAGTTTCAGCCTCAAGGCCTTCTGGCACCACAATTTCCAATTTCTTCAAGGAGGTTTGGTTCTAGGAAGACCATTAACTGAGCTTGGCCTAATCATGGTATGGAGAGCAATCTACTTTAATGGAGCCATCTTTTAAGTTGTTGGCTCACCATTCCTTTGTGGCCCTGTGGGAAAGGAGAGTAAAGAGGCCAAGAGTGAGTGGAGGCTTTCTGCACCAAGGAAGATTCCTGTTGGTGTGAGCTAGAGAATAAGAGATGGATGAAGAGACCTACCTACACTCTGATCTTTGGGGAAGAGGACAGCCAGGATAAGTGGTACTAGAATCCGTGACTAGAGGCCACTGTCAAAGGGCCAACTCCTATCTACCCCAGAAAACATAGTTAAGCTAAAGAGAAGGAGATTCAGCATGGCCTAGTTGGAGAAATACAAAATATTCTCAAATACTATCTCTAGCATTGTTAATGGATTGCCATCACAGCAAATATTCATAAGCATTTATTATTCACCAAATCACACAAGGACTAAGCTCTTACTTAGTGGTTGACTATGTTTAGTACTAAAAATCAAGATATCTAGCCATCTGTCTTTCACCTCTCCATGCTAACATTTTTATTTTCTTCCTAAGTGAAGGTAGCATAGATCTTTCTTAGTGAAGAGGCAAATCTTCTCTTCTAGTAGTGGGATTTCTACAAGACCCTTGCTGATAGATCTCTCCATCACTGCCAAAGCATCTTTAATATCCCCAAACTCACTGCCTACAAGCAAAAGTCTCTTCTATATTTAAAATAACAAGGAGAGGATTTTAATTCTGACCAATTTCATAAGCCCTCCCATTAGCCCCACAAAACATGTACCTTTACTCCTGCCCCATCACACAGACAAGGAGCTAGGATTCACAATGGTGAAGCAATTTTCCAAGGTCATACCACCAGGGAATTATGATTGTTTCCTAGACACCTGCAATGAATCTTAACAGAATGACAGCTATATCCATGGGAGGGGTATTTCTGGTGATTCCAAAGCTCCATGGAAGCCCAACCCTCACAATTTCCAATTTGGTTTGTGGGGGAATCTTAACCAAGCAAGTACGCTTTCAGTCTTGTTAGAATATAAATCTCAATAAATGATTTCCAATAATGCAGCCCTTGCCAGGAAAGGAAGCATCCACACTATTGCTCGTGCATAATATAGGTTAATATTTCAGGATGCAATAAATACAGAAATGTTTAGAGTGCAGTGATGTTCCAGTCGTAAGCTGGGTCACTCTGCGGAAAAGTCAAGAAGCTGAAAGGAAGAGAATATTTTTAGACTTGGACCCAACTTGACAATGCCAGTAAGTACTTTGTGTAAGCAGGAACAGTTCATAATCCTGCTACTGACTTGCCAGACAGAAAGAAAAAAAGTAATAATACATTGGTTTCAAGTGCAATTCTCAACCCATAAATGGGGTCTGATGGTTTCAAGATGGCCAGGCTGTTCTGTGGCTTCTTTGCAGACAGTTGAAATTAAGATGGGATCTAGGGCATGACGAAGCATCAAATCTGCCAAAGATGTGCCTAAATAAGTAAGGAATGGAGATGGTCCAATTAGCCACATGCTGAAATCAAAGACCTAAGTGGAAAACTAGAACATTCTGTGGGCCTCCGGAGGAAGCAGGAGGAGCAGGCGAACTGGGAGGAGAGATGGACCAATAGACTTGAAATGTGGAATTGTTGATATTGGGTTGTTCTTAACCAAAAATATGATCCTTTGAAATGGTCAGTCTTGCATACGCATAACCTTCCATCCCACTCCACACTCCATTCCCTAACAGGGGCTGGTCTCCCTGCATGACAGTGGCCTTGCAAGATGCAGAACACCAGCTATGCGCAGTTATTTTTTTGGCAAATTAGGATATGAAAGGTAAAGAAAACGGGAAGGGTTTGGTTAATTAAAACTCTAATTCAGCTGGCTGAGTTGTTAACAACTTAAATCAGGCTTGTCCCTTTACTTTAGTCTTACATATGAAGCCTCAAGGGCAGCGAGGCCCTAAGGACCTATCTACCCTCTCCTGTACAACCAAACTACTTAGATTCTGGTCCTGGATTTGTTCCTTACAATTACAATGGGTTTAATGCTGCCTCTTCCCCCCCACCCTGCAAAAAAAATATGCCCATATCATAATTCCCCGAGTCTGTGACTATTATCCTATATGACAAAGAAGTATGTTAATGATAAGGAGTTTATTCTGGGTCATCCAAAATGTCTCCTATGTCCAATGATATGCATAGAAGATTCACAATATGACCACGGCATTAAAGAATGGAATGATGAGCCACAAGCCAAGGAATACTGGGACCCGCCAATAGCTTGAAGAAACAAGAAGTGAGTGACCAGGTTGTCTCCAGTGCTGCTGAAACCTAAATGTCATCCTTCTGGCTTCCAGAATTAGGAGAGAACAAATTTCTGTCCTTTAAAGCCATCAATGTGGTCATCTGTCTTGGCAGCCTCAGAAAAATAAACCCATAATCCCACTGCCTCAGGTTCCTGCCTGTAAAATGGGATAATGGCATCCTATGATGATATAGAAGGGTCTAGTGAGGTACTGAGCACTCAATAAATATGAGGTGTACTAAGGACACAGAAACAAGGGTGGAGACTCTCTTCAGATAAGAAAATGGAAACATTTGCTTGGTGTGTATGTTGGAAGCCTATGAGCTGTGAGAGAAATTTAAACACTGGCAGAAGGCTTGTCTTGCATGTCCAGCTACAGCCTCTCAAGCCCTGTCTGGGATTTAAGACCCCTTCTCAGAGTAATTTGCAAATAGCCACCAGCAAAAGTCACACATGCACGCGCGCATGCGCACGCGCGCGCGCGCGCGCACACACACACACACACACACACACACACACACACACACACACATCCAAGTTCCCCGTATATGATTTTATTTGTAGAGAGTACATTTTCCCTATAGAATTGCATATTGGACACAATTTAAGCAACTGAGAACCCAGCATTCTGAGTTTGTTCAACCATTGGAAAAGCATCTTTCAAAGAGATAGTTTAAAAAAAAATAAGACACAGGGGAAGAAAGTGGTTATTAAAAATGCTTAAGAGCCTTCCTGAACTTCAAATGGGCTCTTCACAACAATAATACTGATGATTTAAAGAAAAAATGAATCAAGACTCTATTGATTAAATGTTCCTTAAATTATATGTGGGTTTTTAAATTGTGTGGAAGTATGCGAAGCACGTTGGAGGTAAAATGTTTGAAGAAAAATCACCCAAGAACATTGGAAGAATTTGGAATGTAGCTGTTGCTTCTGTTCAAGGATCCTGAGCAGAGAATAGGTAGAACCTTCAAGAAAAGCCAAGCCAGTTGTGATAAATCCCAGAGCCCTGTTGATAAGCAATGACACTGACTTCTTGCTGTCAAGGTACTGATCTCCCTAGCCTCCATCTCAGCTCTTAACCCCCACCTTCAACATCTCGAGTTCATTCATTCACAAACACAAATAGTGCACCACTATAGTGCCACACCCGGCACCTGATGTAAAGAAACCTCTTATATTCTAAGGCAGCCACAGATAGGAAAACAGACCATTAGTATTCAGGGGGTAGAGAAAGTGTGTGTGTATGTGTGTGTGATGGGCAGGGAGAGGGAGGAGTTGGCTTCCTACAGGAAAAGAAATCTCTTATGAGACATCTAGAGTGCGTCTTCTTAGATAGATTCAGAGGACACAAAGGAAGAGAGAAATTCAGAAGAGGGTTGAAAGTATAGCACCTGCAAGGTCCTGAGGCCACAGGGCATTTAAAAATACAAAGGAGTGAAGGAGGACCCCTCCATCTTGAGCCCCGAGCAGCCTCTCAGGGCAGCTTCCAGACTCCACTTCCTGCAGGCTCCTGGCTTTGTTTCTACTATGATTTCAGGATCTCTGACGTTTGAATACATTTCTCTCCTCCTCCTCCTCCTCTTCCTCCTCCTCCTCCTCCTCCTCCTTTTCCTTTCCCTCCTTCTCTTCCTCCTCCCTCTTTGGGATCTCACTAGCTGGTCCCAAGCAGCTTACTGGAAACAGACACACTGACTCTGTATAGGCAGGCCCTCCCAAACGCCTGAGATGCTAGGATTTACATGGAATCTTCTCAGCATGCCCCCAAAACCTAGTCCTCATTTACATCACAAATGCATCCTTCCCCTCATCATTTGCCTCTCCTTAGTTCAAACCAAGCCAGTTCATAGACTCTATCTACTCTTCCTCCTCCCTCTTTTCTTCCTCTGCCTTGCTAAGTTATGGCTTCCCGTTACCTCCTCAATCTCGAGAATCCAAAGAGGAAGATGGGCTGGGTATACAAAAATCACAGTGACTGCTCAAGGGTAAGGTGACAGCCTGGGGTCTTTGTGCATAGGACCTTTGCCTCTCTGTGCCTAGAAGCAGCCTCTGGTGATCCAAGTGTTTTCTGAGGTGGCAGCCGCTCATTCTTACTCACAGAGAACAATTCCCATGCACTTGCAAGAACCCAGCTCAATTCCTTCCACTAAGATGCCCTGGTTTGTGCTTATCTCTGTTCCCTTGCATGTGGCCCAGTACTCAACGCAAGACAGTGCTCAGCCAGTTTTGGAGAGAAATGCATGAAGGCCTAGATACCTGTCCACTGATTTTCCTCAAGCTTCCTAAGATTTGCTATGATAGAAAAGACAGCCCCCTCAGCAACTTGTCCAAAGTCTCACAGCATCAGGGCACAAAATCAGGATGGGAGTGTGAGCTGATCTGTGCTCACACACATACACCACATTCCTTCCTGGGCTTCACTTTTCCTACAGTGTTGCTAGATCTCTGGGTACAATCATTCTGCTTTAGCATCTACCAACACTAAGCAAGAGACAGAAAAGAAAAAAGAAGAAAAAATCCCCAGCCCATGAGAAGTTGGCCACTTGGCACTCAAGAATTACATATTTAGTTTTGAGCTTATTGTCACCCCCCCTTTTCCCCTCCCACGAAGTGGTACATGGCCCATTTATATATTTAATTAGAATGGATTAAAATTAATAACATCTTGAGTGGTTCCTGACCCTTCTTGAGATAATTGGAGACACCCTGGGGTGATGTGAAACCAGGAGGAAGAATTGCTGATCTAACCAACCAAGACTGAACTTTTTCATGTGTCTGTAATCAGCACGTTCCCTAATCACCTCTGTATATTTTCTTGAGCAAAGACAGGTATACTTATGATTGGGAGCTTGTCCTGTCCCCTGGGCTGTTTAGTGTAGAAGATTTGCCCTGGGCAAGCAGTCAACATGAAACTCATCTTGCCTGCATTCACCAATCAACACATCGTTTTTATGGATATTTTAATAAATTATATTATTTGTGTCTCTAAGTACAGATATAAAATGCTACTGTAAGCACCTACTGCATGCCAGTGACTGTGTCAAGTATATTCACATCTATTAACTGGTTCATTCTTGGTAATAATGCCCTGGTGGCAAAGAGGGAGCCATGTTTCTCACCCCTATGATTGTAGAGGGAACCAAGGTCAAGGACAGTGCAGAGGCTGGGGTCTGGATGGAAACCTAGGCCTTGAGGCAGCAACTATGGCCAAGATATTGCTGGCACAAGGCTTTACCAACATCCTTTCCTCAGACCTATATCATTACAGCATCTTGCAGCATGGCACAGAAATGGGAGCAGCCTTCTGTATAGTCTAACCAACCCCATATTCTCAGACATAGAAAATAAAGGAAAAAAGGCTCAAAAATAAGCCAAACTCAGATGCCCATGGCTCACAACTATCATCCTAGCTATTCAGGAGGCTAATATTCAAGACTCACGGTTTGAAGCCAGCCCAGACAGACAAATCAAGAGACTCTTATCTCCAATTAACCAGCAAAAAAGCCAGATTTGGAAGTGTGGCTCCAGCAATAGAATGCCAACGTTGAGGGGCCAGGGGTTTGGCCTAGTGGTAGAGTGCTTGCCTAGCCTGCAGGAAGACCCAGGTTCAATAATACCTGTAAACTAAGGAGCATAGATAAGGAGTCTTAATGGATAATTGAGAAAGGAAAGCATTTGCTCTCTTTGCTGGGCTTATCCTGGACATCAGAGGCCAGTACTATTTCCTCATCACTCTCAATCCTGGAGCTGTCTTCTTTTCTCCCATTTGAACAAAATATTCCTATCACCCTGATGTCTCCCTCTCCTCCCTGCCATCCATCCATGGCTGGACAAGTAAAACCATACTTGTTTCCTCCAGGAAGATCACTCTATTGAGCTGGGTGGTATTTCTGGGTTAAATTAGGTCAAGCCAGATCAGCGGTGTTGAAGCAGCAACAGTGTTAGGTAATCAACTCAAAGGCTGCTTCAGCCCAGAGCCATTTAATTTTGGGGAGGCAGGATTTAGCTGACTTGAAAGAAGGGGGAAGCAAGCTTGCAGAAAGAGATTGATTTCAGCGAAACACAAATTCATACTCACTAAATGCCTTAACTCTTCGGAATCAATTAAAATGAGGTGCAGGAAAAGGCTCAGAGAAATAGAGGATAACGGCAGGCCCAGTTGAGGAAAAGGAGGGCATAGAAGAGAGTGTGTATTGGGGAAGAGGATAGAACTCCAATTCAAGGAGTTTCCCCTCAGGATGGAGAGGAATTCTGGGGTTTTTGAGGGATTTCCTTCTACAGGCCTAGGGGACAGATGTGCAAAGGACTGCCGATAAGAGTCAGGAGTTTCGAAAAGTCAGGGATTTTGAGAATCAGCTGGGCAGGAATGGAGGTCAGGACTTAAATAAATATGGATTCCAGGGAGCCCATTTCCTTAGGTTTGAATCTGTTAGGTCTGCAGAGGAATCTAGGAATTAACACAGCTAACCATCTCCAGAATCCAGGGAAGGTGGTCTGGACCACACTTGAGAAGCAAGGACAGACAATACCAGAGGTTTTGTGTTGAACCTTCTTCCTGCCCCTTGGTCACCATGGCAACGACAATGACCACAGGCATGGCTCATCTCTGGGATTGCTGCAGGAATCCAGGACACAGCAAAACGAGGCACGCCGAGCCTCTAGATAAGGTGAGGCCCTGAGAGATGCATTTAGGAGGACAGATCAACAGAATGTGAAGGTGCAAGAATGGGTCAGAAAATGGAAATTCCCCAACCTCCTGGAATGGATTGCCCACTTCCCAAAGGGCTTAACCTCTTTGGAACACAGCTTGATAATTTCTTACAAAATTAAACACATTATGTTCCTTGGTATTCACACAAAGGAGCTGAAAACCTATACTCACACAACAACCTATACACAGATGTTTACAGCAGCTTTGTTCATAATTAGCAAAACTTGGAAGCTAATGAAATGTCCTTCAGTAGATAAATTATGGACCACGCAGACACTGGAATTGTATTCAACATTGAAAAGAAATGAGCTCTGGGGCCTTGAAAAAACCTGGAGATCACCTAAATGACCTTATTTGTAAGGAAATAAGTCAATCCAAAAAGGCTATTTGCTGCATGATTCCAATTGTATGGCATTCTCAGAAAAGCAAAATCAGGGAAACAGTACAAAGATCAGAGGCTGCCAGGAACTGGTGGAGAAGGGATGAACACAGATGCCTTGTAAGTCAGTGCTGTCATCCTGTATGGTGACATCATATACTAGTGACTACATGTCATTATACATTTGTGCAAGCCCACAAAATGGACAATTTCAACAGTGTACCATAAGCCAAGCATTGCACATTTCTAATCCCAGCACTTGGGAGGCTGAGATATAAAGATCACGAGTTCAAGGCCAGCCTGGGCTACTTAGCAAGACTTTGAGAACGAAAGACAGAGAAAAAGAAGAGGGGAAGGGTAAGAGAGAAGGAAGGAAGGAAGGAAGGAAGGAAGGAAGGAAGGAAGGAAGGAAGGAAGGAAGGAAGGGAGGGAAGGGAAAGGAAGGGAAAGGAAGGGAAGAGAAGGAAGGGAGGAAAGGAGGAAGGGAAGGAGGAAGGGAGGAAAGAAAGAGAGGGAAGGGAGAAAGGAAGGAAGGAAGGAAGTTAGGAAGGATCAATCATATGTAAGTTATGGTCCTTGGAGATCATGATGTGTTGATGAAGGTTCAATGACTAAGTCAAATATGCAACTCAAGTGAAAGATGAGAGTGACTGTGCACTTATGAGAGGGTCAAAGGTGTCTGAGAATCCTTTACTTTCTTTCTACATGGTTTTGCTGCAAACCTATGTGTTCTCTAATCCTGTTTTCAACAGGATTAATATCATCTCTTGTCCCAGGACATATGACTTATGCTGGGGAGGATAAGTGGTGAAATGTGGGGCTAGGACCAACACTTTGGGGACACAGCAGGAGTAAATCCAAGCTGCTGGTGAGTGGATGCCAATTTCTTAATAGAGTGGTTGAAAAAGTCAGAGTTCTCTGACCTAAGGCTTCCCACCCTTCCTGAAAACACAGAAACAAGATCGCCATGAGAAAATAGTCTCTCTGCGCTATTTGAAATTCTCAAAGAGCCCTTAATCCCCCTCAAAGAAAACAGTTCAAACAGTTGCATAAACTACCAAATTAAACAGGAAGCCATTGCATCATTATTCTCTGGGAGAGATCTCCTAATGCCCCTTAATGCAGGATCTCCCTGCCTGCTTCTAATAAGGAGCTTCTCTCCTTCATGAGAGTCCTATAAAATGCATAAATATTCCTCAAGGAACCAGCAAGAGCTCCTAACAGTCTTTAATAGCTATCATAAAGTAGAAGATAAAATGTGTGAAAGGAGATTGGTCATGATAATAGTACCAGATACGAGGGCAGTGAATTTCTCAGCCCCTCCCTGTCTGAACTTTACAGAAGAAAGATACTGCTTAGAATCAGGATCCTGCCCAGATGAGAGAAACTGAGGAAAAGCTTTTCGGCCTCCCTTCATAGAATCCTAGACAGTTGTACTTGGAGAGTTCAGAGCCAGAGATAGAAGACTTGGGAAAGGTCATCTAGCCAAATGGCAGGCTCCAGCCCCTGACTATCCTGATGATGTGGCCCAGATGAAAGGGAGCCTAGAAATTTGAATTGTTCACATGATCCCTGGATGATGGAGATTTTTAAAGCAATGTATATACTTTCCTGGTCCCTCCAGAGCCAGAAGCCAGACTCTTGATGGGAAACCCTACCTGAGCCCTGCCTACAAACTAGAAAGAAATCTAGATAGCTGTGTTCCCTGAGAGGGATCAAAGCCAGTATGCAGAATTGGACCTACAGACCAGGAAAGAAGGCAGACTCCAGAGGTTTGTGTTTCCAAGACTGGTGATAGAATGGGGCTTGCAGTTGACACCTCACAGCTATGGAGCATGGAGGATGGGGAGGTAGTCCGTTGAACTGGAAAAATGCCCACAGCAAACAGATCACAGAGCCCTAGCACATGTTCTGGCATGTGATACAAGCTCAATAAACAGCAACTCCTGGCAGGTAGAGTTTTGAATGTCTAGAAAAGAGAGGTGATGCTCTGCCAAGAACTGCGATCTATTGATAGATTCCTGCATGCCAGAACATGAACCGGGTGCAGGGGGTGGGGAGCATAATAAATGTATTTTGTCCCAACAGTGCTTCACTTTAATGTGAGCACATTGACATACATGATGCACAACTTCAGGTTGAGAAAATAACAGCCAGACAACACTGCCTGAATCCAAAAGGCCTGTTCTCTCACCTGTCTATCTCCATGCTCCTCCCCACCTCCCCACACCAGGTCAAAGCCCCCTGAAGTTCCAATACTTAGGTTTGACTCCCCTTCCTCTGCCTGCTTCGGATGACAGTAAGATGGCTTTTCATGCCTGACTCTCTCAGGACCCCTCTGGATCTCTCTGCTGCCCAGGCTCACTACACCCCCTTGTCCCAGCTGTGGCCAGGAATTCCCATCCCAGGACTCATTTCTGCAAGTCTCAGCCCAGTCCAATCTGTTCATATTGATATGAGGTCTAAGAAGCAGCTCTATATCTATCTCCTAGTTTCCTAGCTACAATCAACAGGCATACTGCAAGTCAAACCCAAACAGAGAAAGGCTGTGGGACAACCAGAGAAGTGTGAGGCTCTTCTTGTAGCTAGATGTAGGATGTCTAGTGTATTTTGCACAAATGGCTTGAGATTCTGATTTGATCCAATGATGTCCTAAAGTCCTTAGCAGCAAACTAGGACATGAAAACCAAGTGTAGAAAGATCAGAAGAGCAACCCAAATGCAACATCACCCAAGGAGACAGTCTTCATGAAAATAAATATAAATAAAAATGACATAATGCCCAAGACTTTCATGGAAAGTACATGCAGGAATAGACTGAGTGTTTTGGCATTGGCCAAAACAAATTTATCAGTTTGAAGAGAATTAATCCACATATTCTATTATAGTATTCTAATATAACTTCCAAGCAAGGTAATGGTGGAACTTGAAAAACTGCTATATAAATTTAAGTGATTGTGTGTGTGTGTGTGTGTATAGCCACATACACACAGATGTTGTAAAATGTCCAGTTTGCTCAAAATATGACACATTTTTAAAAATCTAATTTCCATTTTCTTCCAAAAGTTGATGAGGAAGGAAAAAAAACTACTGTTATTGCTAAGAGCCAAAATGGTATTCATGTCCACAGAGAGGAAATCTTACAGAAGATGAATGAGTTTAAATTAAGCTCTATTGTCACCAATTTTAATTTGAAGAGTAAGAACCCAGGCTTACCACTCTATCTGCTGGAGTTGCCCAGTTGCACTTGGAAAATGACTAGCAATGCCTAAACTAACAGCAGTAACAATTCCTACTGGTCAGATCTGGGTTTTTCCAAAAAGCATGTCATAGGGATAACATTTCACCTTGGACAAAATGCTTATTCCAAGCCTGAGGTAGGCTCTGTCCAAAATGAGCCTAGAACATATTATCATTTCAGATTTCAAATATACTGGCAAGGACTCTAACCAGAGTAAGGTGAAAAGATTACAGGCAATTAAAACACAGGTAATGGATTTAACCATCATATTCATGATTGATAGATAAATACATAGATAGACAGACAGATAGATAGACAGACAGACAGACAGACAGCTCAATCATGGGGCTTGAACTCTGGGCCTGGGCCGCTGTCCCTGAGCTCTTCAGCTCAAGGTTACCACCCTACCCCTGAAGCCATTGCCCCACTTCTCATTTTCTAGTGGTTAAGTGGAGATAAGAGTCTCATGGTCTTTAGTGCCCAGGCTGGCTTTGAACTGTGATCTCAGATCTCAGCCTCCTGAGTAACTGGGATTATAGGCACCATGCCCAACTTCATGATATTTTTAAATGACCTATTTGTTGCTTTTGGAAGATGCTGAGGCACCAATCGTTATTTTGAAAACTGGTAAATAACAGAAAAGAACCAAGTGTTTTTGAATTAATAGACATGTCAGGACAGTACATAACTGCTGTTACCACAATAAAAAAAAGAGGGAGAGACTGAGTATTTTGGGATTCCTGATGGCTATACATCTCACCATCTGGCAACTTTGGCTTCTCCTATCCTAGAAATGTACTTAATAGGATCAAGTCTCAAGCTATGTATTTATAAGCACTACAGGAAATTGAGGGATAGGTTAAATGGTACTGTGATGGCACCATACCAAATCCAAGCTCGAAAAATTCTCAGAATTACCCTTAATTGAATTTTGACCCAGACAAACAGATTTTTTTTAAAAAAATATGATCTCAAAAGTTAAATTATTTTATGGACTAGTTAAACAAAGGCATCACATTTTGTATGTGATAATGGTATTATATTAATGGCATGATGTAAATATAATCGTAGCAGACTTGGTTCATTTGGTTTGCTTGTTTATTTGGTTGATTGATTGGTTGATTGGTTGAGACAGATCTTGCTATCTATCCCAGGTTGGCCTCAAATTTATGATGCACCACTGACTCCTCCAATTTCAGCCCTCCTGCTTTAGCGTCTCCAGTGTTGGAATTAAAGATGTGTGTCATGAACCTGGATATTATATGTATTTCTAAGGAATTCCTAAGTCCACATGGAATAGAAATAGTCAAAATACCCTCCTGGAAGGTAACAATGGGAAAATATGACCCCAACAAGGATCCAGAATTACTGGAGTGCTATATTAGCACAGTGGACAATGTGATATTGGAACAGTGATGCACAAATTGACTAATGGAGCCCATTAGAGAGCTGAAACAATATATCCATCTATGTATACATATAATTTTTTGACAGAGCTAATTTTTCAGGTGAGTGAGAGACAGTAAGAGAGATCAATATTGGTGTTGAGACAATTGAATTGATTATCCACATGGGAAAACAAACCATTCAAGAAAAGAAGAGAAGATCGACATCAAAATTAAGAACTTCTGTTCATCAAGTCAGCTGAGGGAGAGAAAAAAAGTAAGGGGATAGTTCTGACTGGAAAAGATATTTTTTGCATATATTAGAATCTAGAATATGTATTGAATGCCTAAAAATCAATGAGACGCAATCTAAATAAAAACTGAAGACCTGCATATATATTGCTAAGAAAAGAAACTAAAAAAAAAAGCTAATCAATTTTTGCAAAGATGCTTCATTATGTGATGAAGAAATGTTTAATTGAAAATAAGATAGAACTGGGGAAGCAGTTATCAAACCTTGGGGTCATATCTTCTATAGCTCTATTTTGCCTTTGTGACTCTATCTTAAAGACAGTGCTGCATCCCCCCCCCCAATCTATGAGACTAGTTCCTTATGGTTTGACGTTTAAAACCAAATGTATCCACCGTTCTATGTTCCCACGTAATGGGTCCTAGAAATAGGTCCTAGAAATGGATCACGCTGCCTGAGCTCAGTGTTGTGCTTGGCTTCTGTAACTTTCCATTTGACTTTCACCTGCAGAAAAAAACCAGTAAGGACTTTCCACAACTGAGTAAACAAGGAGGTAGGTTGTCTGCCTTGAAAGGGACCTTGAGGACAGGCTTGGTGCTACACTTTGGGCACTGGGCTCTCTCATGTAGTACCTACCAGTAGCAACCATTTTCTTTTGGCTTTATATCATGTCTGTGTGGTCATCTCTGATGCTCACCTTAAAGTAGAATGTATTCTAATGAAAAAAATGTATATGATATGCTCCTTTAAACAATCTGAAAATACGAAGTTCCAGTGAAGTTGCACATTCATGGGAAATTATTTTTACTGCTAGAAAGATTACAAACTGACTCAATGCTTTTGGAAAGCAATCTGGTGTTTCAGTTTGAGGCTTATCTACAGTCTTGCAATTTTATTCATGCTTAGAGACCACACTCCTATTCATATATGTGTGGACATGTTTGTTTGTTTGTCTCTTTTGGTGTCAGTACTAGGATTTGAACTAAGAGCTGCATCTCCAGAGCTTGCTTCCTTGGCTGGCACTCCAGCTACACCTCCAGCCTTAAGTTTTTCTGATTAATTATAGATGGAATCCTGTGGATTTCAGCCCTTTTTGTTGTTGTTGTTTGGTTGGTTGGTTTGGTTTGGTTTTTGTTTTGGTCATGGGGTTTGAACTCAGGGCCTGGGCATTGTCCCTGAGCCTCTTATGCTCAAGGTTAGGACTCTAACATTTGGAGCCTCAGCACCACTTCTGGTTTTCTGGTGGTTAACTGAAGATAAGAGTCTCACAGACTTTTCTGGCCGGGCTGACTTCAAACCACGATCCTCAGATCTCAGCCTGCTGAGTAGCTAGGATCACAGGGGTGAGCCACCATCTAAAAGCTTTCCATCTTTTCTTTTAATAGTACTGGAAATGGAAGCCAGGGCTTCCGGCTTGCTAGGCAGGCGACTCTACATCATGATCCCTGACTCCAGTCTCTACCCAGGTTGTTTGTGAGATAGAATCTTGCTTCCTGCCCAGGCACAGGCCTTAACCACCATTGATCTGTTTCAGGCATCTTGCTGTAGCAGCTTCTTTCCACTGAGACAGTGTTTCATGGACTTTTCTGCCTAAGCTGACCTAGAACCATGAATCTCCTGATCCCACCCTCCCATGTAGTTTAAGATGACAGACTTTAGCCACCACGATGACTTCACATGCCTGTTTTGGAAAGTAAACAGAGATCTATGTTTAAATGGCAGAGCTAGTCCCCCAGATTAGAAGACAGAGACGTCATCCGAGAACCCACAGAATAGCTGGAAGGAATAGAATCCAAGTGCATTTATTTTATTTTATTGTTTTGTTTTGTTGGTGGTGGGACTTGAACTCTGGGCCTAGGCACTGTCCCTGAGCTCTTCAGCTCAAGGCTACCCATGGAGCCACAGTACCACTTCCAGTTTTCCAGTAGTTAATTGGAGATAAGAGTCTTAGGGACTTTCATGCCCAGTCTGGCATTGAACCATGGTCCTCAGATCACAGTCTCCTGAGTAGCTACAGGTGTGATTACAGGTGTGAGCCACCGCGCCTGGTCCCAAGTGCGTTCTTACAGACAAAGCAAACACTTTCAAGCTTTGTGAGGTTGGAAGGAAGGAATTTTTCCTGAGCTGGAAGAATTGTGTGAGGTTAAAATGTGACACTGTTTTGTAACAAAAGCCACATCTCTATCCCAGTACAGCTGGATGACCTACTTCACATGTGTGAGCAATTGCTGCTTTCCCTGCTTTGGAGGCCTACAGTCATCCAATCTCACAAGTATTTTTGAACCTACCCCATACCAAGCACTTCTCTGGGTGCAGGCCTTCTGTAGATCAGCAAGATGAGGTCTTTCTTTGCTCTTCATCAAGTACAAAGAGAAATGAAGGAAGAGAAAGCTCATATACAGCAGTGTGACAGATGGTCTGTGGTGGACACAGGTCCTCTCCCCCAGACCTACTGTCTCCAGTGAGACTAGAGACTGTGGCTGGTGGAAATGGAAATGTTCTGGAATGCGCTGGCAGTCACTGGCTTTGCTTCTGCATCAGGCAGTTTGTGAGTCTCACCCACAAGAAGCATGGCATGCAGAACGTCTTCTCTCTAGCTCCTGACTTTCTTAGGAACCTGATCATCCTCAAGGCACCAGGGTTCAAGACAATGTGTCTGATGAAAACATTGATGTCACTGGAGGAAAAAAAAAACCTGGATGAGAAGGGGACTATAGAAGGACCCAGGAACTGGGCATCCCCTGAGAGTCCCTATCATCTGACATTCAGATTCAGGTTGTGCTAACCCAGCTAGGCAAAAAATGTCCATGTAACTCATTTTCTTTCTCCAGGCTGGTCCCAGGGGATAGCAAAGACTCATTTAGGTGGGGAAGTAGTAGGAAGAGGTGGGACACGCTGCTGGTGAGTCTCAGACAGCTGAGCTACAAAGGACCGTTGAGGTAAGACACTGTCACCATGGCTGAGGCTGAGTGGCCAAGGGTTCAAGAGATGGGGCGCCCCAAGAATTTGAAAAAGTACAGCAGGCACTGATGGGACCAGAGAGCCTGGAGAGGCTCAGGGGTAGAAGGCCCTGAAGTTGGGAAGTGCAAGTTAGAATGACAGCCTCCCCATTCCTCGTGTAGTAGGGAATCAGGTATCATTGATCTCTCAGAACCGGGAGCCAGGGCTCAGTTAGATGTGATGATATAGTGCCATATTAAAAGCAAGAAGGAGAAGCAGAAGTTGCCACCAGCAAGAACTGCATACAGCCCAGGTTGACATCCCAGGCTGGAGATAGAAAAGGCCTCCTGGGACATAGCAAGTCCAAGGTGGGAAACTCACAGGTTCAGAGGAAGATGGGGGAAATGAACTCCATCTCTGCACAACAAAGCCCTCAACTGCCCAGCTCTTCCCACCACACTAAGAGTCCTGATCATCAACTAGACATTTTCACCCAATTGAGAATCACTAAGCACCTGAACAAAGTCTGCCAGAAGGTAGCAAAGGGACATGATCAAATAACAAAGGCAGAAAGGAAAGAAGAAAATGGAAACACAATTGCCATATGCTTGGAGGAAAATAGGAAAATAGTATGTCTACACAACAGAAAATGTTCTCTATTTAAATATGTGTAATATAACAGATGGCATGAATTTGCTCAAAATGTGCTGTATGCATATGTGGTAGTTCTCACAGGAAATTCCCCCTGGACTATCTATGAATCCTAAATTATGTATATGTATTTGCATACACATATATATGCATATGTATGGATATATCCGTACACACACTCAACACACATGAAAGAATGAAAACGAAGAATAGGAAAGAGAAGAGAAAACATAAGAGCTAAAGATCTATTCAGGAAAACAATATTTGAATGTTATACATTCTAGAAAGTAGAAATAGAAAAAACTATTGTAGAAATAAAAATTCCCCAAGTGACATGCATTTCAAGATTGAAAGAGTCCATTGAAAGCTCAGCTTAGTGACAGGGAAAAAAAGAAGATCAATACGGTACCCCCGCTGCTGTGAAATATCACCCTACCATGGAGAGAAATAAAAAATACTGAAAGCTGGTCAGGAAGAGCAAGCCATGCACAGAAGGTCAGGAAAGAAATTGTCAGCCATAGCATACTGTAACCAAGAAGACCACAAATTCTAAGCCCCCCCAAAAAGCATTCACACATGAACACACATTTTCATGTGCAAACTGCATACAAATATTTAGTTGCAGCTTCAAAATGTATACTTAGCGAATTGCCAACCCAGTGTTCAAGTGGGGGGGAAAGTATATTCCTCATCTTTTCGTGGTCTTTAAATTCTATCAAGGACTGGAGTGTGGCTCGGTGGTAGAGAATTTGCTTAGTTCCCACAAAGCCCTGGGTTCTATCCTCAGTGTTATTTTAAAAAATACAAATTATAAAATGATATCCGTGCATGCTTTGAAGGAGGTATAAGCCAGGAAGATGATGAGATCGAAGGCACATCAGATTCCATACAGTAGACATGGTTATTCTCAGATTGGTGAAAAAGGACTTCCAGAATAGAAACCATAAGACAGTCCAAGAAACCAGTCTCTGTGGCCTGGGCAGCAGATGTGACAAGCCGAGAGAGGGGCTGGTGGGTCCAGCCATGTTGACCTACATGGAGAGACTGGTGATAGGCAGTCCTACTCACATAACAAGTCAGCAAATGGGTGAGTAGAGCTATCATTTCGACTCTGAACTATATAAACAGTTGCATAAGAAAGAAAATGTAATCCTTAGGCATTCCATATCTCTGCAGTAAATGGTTATCTAACCAAAAGGATCGCTAAACATATGAGAAGGCGAGGGGACATGCATGGGAGGAGGGGGTGAACCTTCACCTTCCACTCTAGGTCATTCTCACACAGAGAGCTTGCGAAGGAGTGATGCTTGTGTGAGTCTCTGAAATGGAAAGGTAAATGTAAAAGAGGAACAGCTGAGTTGAAAGCCGTAGCCTGGGGGAAGTGATTGATCAGGGCCTGCTGGTTTTCCCTGTGATCTCTGGGCAGCTACTTGACATTTTAACATACTCCTGTGATAAAAATTAAAATTCGACTTAAGTACATAAGTTTTATGCTTACCTTCCCACTTACATACCTACATATGCATGTCCATATCTTCCTGCATACACGCACATAGTTTCCTATGTATACACACAAACACACTTATATATATATATATATATATATATACATTCACACACAAACCTATCTGTGAAAACACGCTACCTTCCTAACATTCTACATATGTGTATGTGCCTGCATATATATATATATACACACATGCTACCTATGTAAAAACACAAATCTATCTACACATGTACCTACATGTACACATGCACTTCATGTGCACGTGCACTACATGTATGTGCTCACCCTCTGACACACACATGTATGTGTGCAGGAATAAAAAGGAATGCATACAGAATTGGTTAACGTAAGTTCAGGCAACACAGGAAACAAGAAGACGTGCATGTTTGAAGGTGAAAGCTGACAGGAAGGGGGTGGCGGTGCAGAAGTGTGACTTAGACGATGGATGTGACCGGAATGTGGATGTGACCTAACAATTATGAACTGGGGAAACTCAGCCAGACCTACTGTTTACAATTCTTCTGTGTCCTAGTCTTCAGAAAAGAACATCCCTTTACTCTGGAGGCTCTTGTTTTAGGAAAGCAGGTCAGGGAACTCTTTCTAGGTTCTATGGTTTGCATCAGAGAAAAACCATGGGAGGAGAGTAAGGAGGTCTTCTCTACTCAAATGCCACGATGCTATGATGTGACACTGTGTGTTCTGACACACACACCTAGATACATGCCACATGCATACACAAACCTATGTGTGCATACATACATACCTACATACATGTGTTTACGTGCACACCCATGTGTGTTCATGCACCTACACATGTGTGCATGTATGTGCATATGAATGCACGTGTGTACATACTATACACACACTGTGCATGCACACACACTTATACACGTACACACCTGCACATGCACAGGAACATGCACAGCTCATCCTGAATGTGGCAACCCAGAATGCTCAGACATGAGTCTAATAAATGTGAGAAGAGAGTTTTAGTAAAAAAAAAAAAAAAACAATGAGGTCCCTAGAAGAAAATGAGGAAGAGGAGGAGGAGCGAGAGGAGCAGGAGGAGGAAGAAAATCTTGCCTGCTTCAATCTTCACACAAGTTAGGTCCAGGGGCCAGGATTATCCCAGAGCCTACTTCATGGCTCCGGACTCTGTCCAGCTCCTTCATGTCATCAAGGACCTACAGGTGCCACTTAGGGCTGTCATTTCTGAATGTTTCTCTCTTAATATCAGGTTTTAGACCATAAAACCCAGCATTCTTTTTAATACAGAACATCAGTCTCGCCCAAGTGGAGTGTATAAAATCTGGTAATGAGGTACGATAAATCTACTTTCTGTGAAGATCCAGGGTCTATAATCCCCACATTTCATTAACATGCCTCAAACAGTGCAAAGCGGCTTGGTTGCAACCCACTTCTCTCTGGAGTCTGAAGCCTCGCTCACCCTGCTCAGTGCCCACAGAGCTGGAGCTATAAGAGCACACAGCCAGGGCCAGAACTGGCTCAGATACAGCCCAAACTGGGAACACATCCCTCCCTCTACTCATTACCTTGGGCAGCTGGCAAGTTCAGACCCCAGAATGAAGGAAAGCCAAAACTCCCACCCGACTGTCCTGTTCCCTCTTCTCACTGCATTTACTCCCCATGGCCCAGTCTCCATCTCCAGAACTCTGGCTGCCACCCAACCAGAGCTCTTTTCTCCTTCAGGGTGCTTTGTCTTGGATGGACCAGCCATACTGTCAGCCAGGAGACATTCCTACCGCAGCCAGGCAGGTACAGGGGAGAAAGACCATAGAAAGGCCAGCAGACTTTAAAAGGTGGGTGGGAGCCAGTAAGTCAGAATGCATATATGCTTTTGATTTGGAGACAACTAACAATCTCATCCTGGGGCAACTCTCTCCACCTCCATTTCTTCTCTTTACGATGCTTTTTAATGAAATATGAAGCAGAACATCAGCTCAGGGTTTGGCATGTGACTTTTTCCTTCCCATCCACCTCTTGAAACAATAGCATACACTTTTGAGCATCTCTGTGGGGAAATTTCCTTCTTCTTGAACAAACACATCTTATTTTTTATAAACAAGTCAACTTGGGACTTCACGGGGCAGCTGATAAATTGGTTCGATTCCAAGCTTGATTCTAATGGTAACAAACCCTATATGACTTTGAGCAAATCACTTCCACTCTCTGGGCCTTAGTTTCCTGGAGTTTAGAATGGGGAAACTAAGTTCCAAGTCTCTTATCCAGAAGGTTATTTTGGATGCTGGCAGTTTGCCTGTCAGTGCAGGGAGCTTAGATAAAGCAGTTTCCAGGCTGTGTAGAGGTGAGAATGCTCGGTATATCCACACATGAAACATCCAGAGACCCAAGGTTGAACTCAGCACTAACAAGGGCTCTCGGTTTCCAAGTTTCTGTTCTCCCGTGCATAGTCTAAGGTGTCTGAACTTGCCAGCTTCTCAAGGTCAAGAGCAGAGGGAAGGGTGCTATTCCAAGGCCTGGACTGTGTCTGAGCCAGTTCTGGTCCTGGCTGTGTTCTCTAGAGTTCTAGCTCTTTGGGCTAGAACCAAGCAGGGTGAGTGATGAAGACTTAGACTCCAGAATCCATAGGCACAGACCCCCAAGATGACTGTGAGAGACAGCAGGCGTGTGTCTGTCTGTGCTTTCACTCCAGGTAGACTCATTCACACTTAGAACCTGAACCTGGCTATCAACCCTCAGGGGAAAATGTTGCTGCATCTTTGTCATAACAGATCCAGGAATTCCATCAGTCCAACAGCCAGCCACTGAGGCAGAGCTTTTCAAGCCCAGGAAGTGTGAGGGAGGGTTTTCCCTGCCCTTTCCAGTACACCCACAAATTTCACTCCAACCCAGGATCCACCACTTTGATCTCCATTTCCAATAATCATCATAAAACAGCTTAGCATCTCAAATCGGAAATGGTGCTGCCAGTGGGGGAAGGGCGGCTAATTAAGGAAATCATGGTGAATTAAGCTTTCTGCGATGAAGCACAAACATCCTTTCCCCAAGCAGCAACACTGTGTTCGCTGATGTATTGCCAAAGAAAAAGGCAGAAACTCCGCTCCGGGTTTTCAGCCTGGTAAAATACATCTGGCTACTGCGCCAAATATTTAAGGGTCATTAAAACCCCATACTTGTTCTGCCAAGAACGTTTCTCCTTTGTTCTTCAAGGGCCAAGCCGTGATGGAAAATATGTTCCATATGCTTTGTGCACGTTCCTATTACTCCACCAAACCACTGCTTTGAAAGAGCGACGCCATGTCAAAGATGAGCTAAGATTTTATAGACTTCTCCAGTGCAGCTTCAAATGCCTCCTCCTTTGAACCTAAAATATTTGCTAACAGTAAACAGAACCCAGACCACAAGGGGTCACGGCTTTGTTGGAAACAGAGAATTCACACTGATCGAGGGCTTTCCAAGGTTAGGGGCAAACATGCTTTTCCACCCGCTTGCCAAAAATCTCCACAAAAGATCCTGTGTGTCCCCCCCTCCCAAATAAGTTACATTAAAATAAATGGCTTAATGTATTCATATTAATCGTGTAACACCCTCGCCCCCTCCTCCTCCCACCACCGAAGTGAGGACACAAGACAGTCATGCGCTTAAAACTATTAACAGAACTTTAGAAAGTGGGGAGGGAAAAATGTATCTCTAAGCCATAAAGCAAAATGTATTTATGAATTCTTTCCAGTAAAGGGTTTCTCAGTCTTGTCAGCAAAGCAAACAGACACAGAGCTTGGAAGGGCTTGCAGAGGCCAGAGCCAACAGATCCTCCGGGATATCCAAACTGAGTGGACATTCCAGAACAGCTCTGGTTTAACGGATGAGGAAACTGAGATCCAAATACCCGGGCCAGCTTCTAGCAGGGCCCAGAAGCTTCCACATCAAGGGAGGTTGGTTTTGAGTGGTTTCCTTTCCACTGTCTTTACCCTTCTGCAGCTGAGTATCATCTCTTTCCCCCAGAACTCTGCAGCAGGGTTGTGCCAGAGCCTCTTCTCCTCATAAGCCCCTTCATCCTTCAATGTGTCAGGTCTATGCAACCTCCCCTTTGCCACAGCCCCAGCACAACTTCCCTGCTAACCCATCCAATCCTCCCCCAGTGCCAGGTTCTCTAAATCACCCTGCTTGGCTCCCTCTGCTGTCTTCCAGCCCCTTGAATCCACAAAGCTCATCTCCACCCCCAGGATCTTTGTATTTGCAGGTCTGTCAAAGCGTTTGATTCTTAAGCTGTATTTTCCTTGCTATTCTGTGTAAGGAACTCCTCTACAACCCTCACTGATTCCTATCTATATAGTTAACTCTCTGATTGCCACATGGGCAAAGGCTCTTTTTCTGTCCCTAGTGTGGCCTTCTCCTTTCCTGTTCAGGGACTCAGCCTTCTTCAGATTGGCTCACTCCCCACCTCCTCTAGGACCCACCCCCTCCAACCCTAATCATGCTGCTATTTCAGGGTTTCCCAGTGGTTCTGCAAGCCATCTCCCAAAGGGAGTCCAGAAAAATCAGTGGGATCAGAAAATCTCACTGAAAAGCAGCAGTAAGTTTTGGTCGTAGAAACTGAGGTGCTGCTATCTGTCAGAGAAGCTACACTAAAATAACACTGTGGCTTTTTCCCCAGGCGCCACACTGCCTTGCCCACCCCACTGGCAACTCAGTAGGTGCAGCCGCCATCTCTTGCCAACACCTTCATTTCCCAGGTCTCTTCAAATTCTCATCTGTACATTTCATTTATATTTGTGTGGCAACTGGGATCAGAAGTGTGTAGCTCCAGGAGTCACAGAGTGAGCCTGGCTCTCTGCTAGGAAGGAAGTTCTAGTGTAGACAGAGGGGAATCCTGTGTAAGAAGCACAAAGAGCAGAAACTTGAAAATCCATTCTTCCTTCAACTGTTCCACCAACATTTTCAAGAACTTTGTCTGCTTCATATGCTGATAATCCCCTGCTAATCATTACCAGCCTGTGTCCCCAGGGGAAGGCAGACATCAGGCAAATGATCACAGAACATGTATTCACATGTTATTGTCTGTGTGGTGACGGTCATGGATGAGCATTCCAAAGGGGATGTGTTTAATGGAATTTTACACAGCCATTAGAAAGAAAAATATTCTATCATTTGCAGGGAAATGGCTGGACCTAAAACAGATCATGTTCAGTGAGGTAAGCCAAGCTCAGAGACACAAATGGTACATGTTGGGACATAATAAACAGCTTAGGACTCTAGGCATTCACACAGAATGAAACCAAAGGAGGACACTCTTACAAGAACACAAAAGTACAATTCCTATATGCATCTGAACGTATAAAATAATACTTCTCGAAATGAACTCCAAAACCATAGGTTTTACTTCCTGTGTTGCTGTTTTCATTTCCTGTTCTTTTTGTCTGTATTTGGAAAAATAGGGGGCACGGAAATGGAGGGACGAAGTATGAAGAAAGGCCGCAGTGGTATTCACTAGATATGTGCTGAAAAATCAACTAGAAATGTACTCATTATCTGACTTTTGTAACTATAACCCCTCTGTACATCACCTTTATAATAACAACTTTAAAAAAAATTAAAGGGTATGTTTTGTCCAAATAGGTTGGGAAAATGTTTCTGGAGGGAGGCATGATAAGATGGGCAAACTCTATTCTGGAAGATAAATCTAAGTGGAATCTGGATAAACGTTCACCAGACAAAGAAGGAGAAGTAGCCTCCAAAGCCAGCCCAGGCTGGTCAGTTGTATGACCCCCACTTCTTTTGTACCCCACTAACTTTCCAGGTCTTTCTACCTGCTTCTCTCCAACTGAAGCTGCTACCACTGCCCTCACTTAATTCCTTCAGCTAGTTGTGATAGTAAGAGGGCTGGAAGGACACAAGAATATATTAGCAGTACAAGAAAGGATGGGATCAGTAGATGAATTTCTGGGCTCTGGGCCTGCATTGAGACCCTCTGTCCCCCTCAGAAGTGGTCACCATCTCCTTCCTCCGGCACTATCAGGACCCACGTGAGAGCTTAAATCAAGTGTACAGAGATGGCCGTATTCAAAAGGGGCTCCAGACCCAGTTCAGTCTTTCCCCTGGGGATAATTTTGGCAAGAGATCTGAAACTGTAGTGTGCTAGAGGCAAGGAAGAGAGGAAAGGAATAAAGGATGTCTCTCTGAAAGAAGCTTCGACCCTACACCTTAAGAATCAAATCTGTCTTTATGCTCTTTTATGCTCTGGCAAAAATGTTTGTAAATTATTTAGCTCTACCAAGTAGTAGTTTCTGAACAGCAAACAAGGCGTGCTAAGAAGAGGGCCATGGCGGCTCCAGGGAAATCAGAGGGTTCTAATGATCTCTACCAGGACAAGGATGATGGATGCTGGCTGAACTAACACAGTCTTCGGACCACAGCAGGTGCTAGAGAATGCTTGGGTCGGTGAATCCCTATGGGAGGAAATGGGAAAAAGATCCTCAGATCCTGAGCTTCTGCAAATATACTGTATTAGTTACTTACAAATGACAAAGACATGACTCAAAAACCAAAGAAGCACGAATTAGCCCAGTTAGCTTCCTTGTAATACACTAGCATGGCACTCCTAGGCTTTTCTACTCCTTTGCTTTCTTCCACAGGTCAGTCTCATAATCTCTAACTTCTCAAGACTCTATATGTCTACCTGAAATGGTGAATGGCTCCATTCAGGATCCTTACTGAACATTCAGAGGCAGGAAAGAAACTCTCTTCTTTCTCCAGTGTATAGAACAAGACCTAAGGAAGAAATTTATTGGCTGATTTGGGCCATGTGCCCTTTAACAAAACCTTGGAGGCCAAAAGAACATTCTCATTGGCGAGGCTTGTGTCAGAGAACATCCCTGTGGCCTGAGAAACTTGTTCTGTAACTGACAACATTGTAAGAATTGTTTGGAATGGCCAATGAAATGCACCTCCTAAAGGAGGCATCTGCCACAATTTACTATTATTGTGTTGTTGTTGTTCTTGTTGTTGTTAACTTATAAGAGGAAGAAGTTGAAAACAAGCATGCTAGATACTAGGCAGATAAAACCAACAGATGCCTGCACCCAATCCATTCCCTCCCCATTTATGGACCCATCCCTATCCCCCATCACTGCTGCAGACTCTTGGACAAAGGCACAAAGCTACAGTCACTTTCTAGAATCTTAGTTAAATATGCTTCCAATGGATCTGCCTCAGACAAGGAGGCCAAATGCCACAGAGAGAGGGAAATCAAAGACGCCATAGGCTTTGGTGTCAGACAAGATCCAAGATCCAAGTTCAAATATCAGCCTGACAACAGGCTAGCTAGATAATCTTGGAAAACTTAGTTAAATTTCATGAGTTCCGTTTTCTCATTTGCAAAGCAAGCAACAAGACTCAACACGTGCTATGTACTGAGGATTAAATGAGAAAGATATGTGAAAGGCTTAGCATTCGCTGTCCGACACAAAGACATCAATAAACATTTGCTCAATGGGTGAATTAATTAATTTGAACTTCACAGGTCAGAGAGGACCTGGCTTGACTGTTCTAGTTCTGCTGCTCAAGAACAGAATGACTTTGGCTTTATTTGTTAAACAGAAACCGTGACAAGTTTCTAGCACAGAAAACATCCCATGTGGGCCATACACTGGGCAGAAGGAGGTGAGAGTCGCAGTGCCTTCCCCTCAACTCATGATTCCATGTCCAATCAGTCTTGAGTGCAGAATTACAAGCTACCTGTCACCTGTGTAGAGGGCCACCTTGGCCCAGATTCACTGGACCTAAGCCTCACTCAGCCTTCCAGGGGAGATAGGCTCCAAGAGCACCTTTGACAGAGAAGGAGAGAAGCCGAGTGTTTGAGTAAACTGATGTCAGCCATGTTACCAGCTGACAGGCAAGTTCCAGGGCCAAGCTCAGCTTAAACTCATAGAGAGAGAAACCAACAAGGTTATGGTCCTTGATTTTTATCCTCCATTCACTGATTTTAATTCAGCTTCAATGAAGCCCACAGGCAGGGTGGGGAGGCTATGCAAGGGCAAAAGCAACCTTGGCCCAACTTGGGAGTTTCTTCCACTCCTTTTTCTTATGTGTATGGGTGAAGGGCAGACTCAGAGTTAAAGACACACTCTAAACCCATCCCCCATGTGGAAGAAAGGAAAAATAACCAAATGGACCAAATGTGTCAACATTCATGTACATGGTGAGTTCCATTATGCTTAACACTATAGTAATGAAATTTTTTAAGACTCTAGAATGTTATGGCAAGATTACAAGTGTCAAGCATGGGACACACATGGTGGCACACATACCTCTAAGCTCAGCTGCTTGGGAGGGTGGAGTGGAAGGATTAAGGTTCAAGACCAGCCCCCCCCCCAAAAAAAATGTTAGCCAGACTTCATCTCAACTAAGAAGCAAGTTCACACCTGTAATTCTAGTACATGGGAGACAAAGATAATTCTAGTACATGGGAAGCATTGGCAGAAGGATCAGTCTGAAGCTGACCTTAAACAGTATTGTAGGACCCTATCTGAAGAATAACTAAAAGAAGAGCTGGAGGCATGTTTCAAGTGGTGACCCAAGTGACACATTCCTGAGTTCAATACTACATGCAAAAATACTAAAAGAATGAAAAAGTGAATGGCCGGGAGTTTGATCTAGTGGTAGCGTGCTTGCCTAGCATGCACGAAGACCCGGGTTCAATTCCTCGGTACCACATACATAGAAAAAAAGCTGGAAGTGGTGTTGAGGCTCAAGTGGTAGAGCTCTAGCCTTGAGAAAGTCCAAGGACAGGGCTCCGGCCCTGAGCTCAAGCCCAGGACCGGCAAAAATATAAATAAAAATAAAGAATGAGAAAGTGAAGACAGGTGCATTGAAGAAATGCTCCACAGTTAACGATCATGAAGTCTAAGTTTTGGATCATCCTGTAGAAGAGAGAATTGTCTGAAGTGTCACCTTTCTACATATTCAGAGAGATTAGCATTTTCTCCATAACAGACACAGATTGTGTCACCATTTGTTGTCCAGATTGAACCACTTTTAGTAGTAAAAGAGGACGTTACCAATCACTGCCACCAAATGGATATAAATTAAGACAGTTACACTAGGTAAAGGAAGAATTTTAAATCATGCATTCCACACCGAGCTAACATAAAGTATTGGATGCTTTATTAAGAACATCTTCATTCCTCATCAGTCTTGGTTGACCTTGATTTTTGTTTTTAATGGGATTCCTTGATAGAAATTGTTCAAGGGGAAGAGCAGAGACATATATTCTGCGTGAAGGTTTCCTGAGCTTGCTAATTTAGTTCAAATAGGTCTGAGCATTATCTTTGGGTAATCTAAGTTGGCTACAGAGTAACAGCACAGCAGGAAGCTAATCGAGATTTAGCAACCTGCAGCTAATTGTCATTTCTCTTGATTTCCCTTCTATATTATGTTCCTCCCTCCATGTCTCCATTTCTGTCAGGTTTGGCCCAGTCAGCACAGCACTTAAGCTCTGCCAGACAGCCGTGTCCCTTTGCCCCTCTGAGACCAAGAAAGACAAGTAGGCAGTAGAGAAAGTGTGACTTGGATATAACAGAGACTAGAAACTGTCAGTCAGGCTATAAAGGAGCCTTATGGTACAGAATCCTACAAAAGAGGTTCTCCCAGGAGGGAGATTTGAAACATTCAAGACGTTCTAATGTTTTTCCATTGATTTTTCTCATAGAACCTTTTCCACGTGCAGATTATTCCATCCTCCAACTCTCTCACACTTAGAAAATTCTGTTTCTTTCCTCCAAACATCTTTGCCATGTGATGGCTTTCAAGACACACCAATAGGAAAAGGGAAACTTAAAGGAAAACAGTGCCTGATGACGACAGTCATCTCCTCTGAAGGCAAGTGCAGCCATTCAACCGGTGCAAGGCAGTCTCAGGCATGTGGTTGAGCTAAACAGACATATTCCAGTGCAAGGGGACAGTGGGCAGTCAGACACACAGTAACTTCTCTAGAACATTAGGGATTAAACTCAAGGCCTGTGCTTGAACCATGCCCAAGTCACTTCAATAAACCCCCAAGTTTATTTTTCTGATAGAACTTTGAGCATAAACCCAAGCTCCCAAGAGACAGCACAGATACTAAATGTCTACTAGGAGGGTACGGTGTGAATGGAGAGGAAAAGGGAGCCTATATGCCACTCCGCGGATGGGTCTTTTGCAACAGACCTAATGGCATCAAACTGTGAAATGGCAGAAAGAAGTCACCGGGTTCATTGGCTTGTAGGCTAAGCTAGAGTACTCAGTACACATACATATGTGCCTGCGTATTAGCTATACACATTGAAAACTTGCCTACCTTGCTTTTTATCACACTTCTACACACATCTGTAAGTCTTCTGGTCTCTGCAAGGTTCTCTTTTCTTTTTTTTCCATCAGTCATGAAGCTTAAAGTCAGGGCCTCAGGTGCTGTTCCTGAGTTCTTTTGCTCAAGGCTAGTGCTCTACCACTTTGAGCTACAGCACCACTTCCACTGTTCTGGTGGTTAATTAGAGATGAGAGTCTCATGGAGTTTCCTGACTGGGTTGGCTTCAGGCCAGCATCCATATATCTCAGCGTCCTCAGTAGCTAGGATTACAGATAAGACCCACCAGTGAATATTGTCTGCAAGATTCTTAAGTGCTGATTTAGAGGATAGAGGGACTGCTTCCTTCCACAATGCAATATATTCTTAAGTGTTCCTTGCACATGTTATCTAAAATAATAAATTTTGGGGACAGGCACTGTGATCCACCTATGTATTGCCAGATACGTGGGAGGTATCACAGTAAAATCACAGTTCAAGGTCAGTCCAAGATAAAAGAATTTAAGAGATTCCCCTATCTCAACCAATAAGCCAGGCCCAGTAACTGTCACCTGTGATTCCAGCTGCACAGGAAATACAAATAGGAGGACTGCAGTCCAAGCTAGCCTGGGCCAGAGTATGAGACTCTATTCAAAAATATAACTAGCAAGTTCAAAGCCTTGAGTGTAAACCCCAGTACTAGCAACAACACAAAAACAAAAACAAGAAAGATGTACCACCCAGGAGATAGGAAAGGCCAGAAAAAAGAAGCCTCGGGCCAGGAGTTTGGCCTAGTGGTTATAGTGCTTGCCTAGCATGCACGAAGACCCGGGTTCGATTCCTTGGTACCACATATATAGAAAAAGCCAGAAGTGGTGCTGAGGCTCAAGTGGTAGAGTTCTAGCCTTGAGAAAGTCCAAGGACAGTGCTCAGGCCCTGAGCTCAAGCCCAGGACTGGCAAAAAAAAAAAAAGAAAAAGAAAAAAGAAGCCTCACAGACACGTTTCCCCCAAATTGAGATTCCCTAAGGGTAGAGAAGGGTCTTCTTCATTCAAAGCTAAAAAGAAAAAGTAAAGAACTGACCTGGATAATCTCTCTTTTTTACATCTAAGACTTTGGCTTTCTTTGGTACTCAGAGAGAGCATATGAAATCCATTCCAGCAGGCAGAGCCCCCAAATTCCTCAAGTGCCACATCACCCAGAGATGGACATTTCATCAAAGAAGAATACCCTGAAGACTTCAGGCTTCTCAGTTTTCAATCTGATGATTTCCAACTCCATAAAGGGGAGGGAGGAGCTGAAAACTGAGAACCTGTGAAGAGATCAAAGTTTCAAACGATCCATGGAAAGAGTCTTAACTCTCCAGTCAGCTCAAGAATGCACAGAGAGAAGGAAGGAGACGGCCCCAGTGCACACATAACCGGATCCTAACACACTCTCAGCAAACCCTGTGGGCCTCCCCATGAATGAGATGGAGCTGCCTGCATCCCTTTCAGATGTCCCGCTGCACATCGTTTGTAACAGGTGCACTAGTAAGAACTGGGGTCAGGGTAGAATTTGGCTCATTAGAACACTCAGCTCTGATGACAATTAGCACAGATGTTTTCCTTTTCTCCACACCTCCGTGAAGTATTTATGAGGAAGGAAATAAAGACCTAGACAGCTTGCAATAGAAAACCCTCACTCTGTTTAGGTCAGCATCCAAGGTGTGCAGCATGGGACAGTGGTGACAGGCACTGTTCCCCAGGGATGGAGAAGCAATCTGGGAGTAAAGAGATGGGTAAGAAAAGCACTAACAAATTCTCAGCTGTACATCAGTTTCTCTTTGTATGGACTTGCTAATAACAAGATCCCCATTCTCAAATCCACCAGCCTTGTGATATTTCTTTTCTGCAGTTACTGAGGCTGGAACTGGATGTCTCTGGCTCATGGGAGTCTCTCAAGGCCACACTGCGAATACCAATCCATCATGGGACAATGGCAGATCTGTCTCCAAGTTCACTCTCATGGCTGTCGACAGGTCTCTGGTCCCCTCCTGGCTTTTTACTACATGGGCCTGGCCACAGGGGAAGTTCTTAGCATGACAGCTAGCTAGCAGGAGAGAAGCACAGTGGGAGAGCATGAGAAGGCCCCAGGTAGAAGCCTAAACTTCCTTTATCATATTCAGGTTACTGGAGGCAAGTCATGATGCCCAGATCATTCTGGAGAAAAGGGAGCTACCCAGAAACATGAATGTCTGAAGGTAATTGTTGTCAGGAATCATCAGACAGGCTACTGGCCTCAAAGGGCTGGATTCCTTACCCAAAACCAAAGAAAAGCCAGGCATGTGCCAGTGGCTCATGGAGTCTAGCCTAGCTTTAATCCAGTATTAGGTGGGTATGCAATATGTGCAGAGGAGGACAGTCAGTGGCAATAGGCCCTATTCCCCAGGGATGAATAAGCAATCTGGGGACAAAAGGATGGATAAAATGAAAGAAGTCACTAATAAAGTCTCATACACCATTTCTAACTATAATCCAGTAGCTAAGATTATAGCCTGGCTACTCAGAAGGCTGAGATCTCAGGATCTTAGTTCAAAGCTAGCTGGGGTGGGTGGGGGGGAGGCGAGTCTGTGAGCCTCTTATCTCCCTTATCTACCAAAAAGGTAGAAGTGAAACTGTGGCTTAAGTGGTAGAGCACCAGCCTGGAGCAAAAAAGCTAAGTGACAAGCAGAGTGCCAGTAGCTCATGCTTATAATCCTAGCTACTCAAATTGATAAAACTGAGGGTTGCGGTTCAAACCCAACCTGGAGAGGAAAGTCCATGAAACACCTCCAATTACCTAGCAAAAAAAAAGCAGGAAGTAGAGCCGTGATTCAAGTGGTAGAGTGCCAGCCTTTAGTGAAAAAACTAATCTACAAAGCTCAGGCCCAGAGTTCAATGTCCATTACCAGCACAAAGAGAAGCAGGGGAGGGAAGCCAACAAAACTACGTGAAGAATGTTTTCTTAATTGTGCATGCATCATAACTGAAATCATAAAAATCAACCATAAACAAAGGACAACCTTTTTGTTTTGAGGCAGAGCCAACATTGGAATTGGAAAACCTGTTTCCTCCACAGCCTCCCAAGAGAAGTAGAAAAATCTCAAATTGTTCCTTCTCTTTCTGCCTTTCCATTAGCCGAGCTTTTCTTGTGTTAGAGTAAACTCAGGTTTTCAAAGGGCAAGTTTATGCTCCTGGGACCCAAGTTTCCCACAGACCTGCTTGTTTGTTGCAGAAACCCCATAAAGATGTTTTCCCATGAAAGTTTAATACATGTTTAAAAGCCTAGCTGTTCTATTTCTTCAACACCCTGGTAGGGTAGGGCAGGATGAGGTGGGGCAGGGAAGGGTGGGGCCCAGTGGAGTGGGGAGTGACATCCACTCAGTCCATCTCCCTCTCTCACTGCTAGAGCTCTGAGAAAGTAGTTTGAACATTCACAAAACCAACAGGACCCTTAGTGAAACCTCCAAGAACTCAAAATTGTCTCAAAATTGTCTGACTTGGAAGTACAAAGCTAGTTCCCCCTTTTCTCATCTGCACTAAGGCCCTCGTGATTCATGATTCTCCCTACTATTATTGCAAGGGAGGGAGGATTTAAAACACTAGAGAGAAGCCAGGTAATTATCCCATAATCCCAGCTACTCAGCAGGCAGAGTAGGAGCATGGGGATGGAAGGACAGCTCTAGACAAAAATGTGAGGGCCTATCTAAAACATAACTAAAGGAAAAGCAGCCAACAACAAGCGATGGGAAAGCTCATACCTGCAATATTAGTTATTCGAGAGAGACTGGGAAAAGTGTAGTTTGTAGTTCAAGCCTTGCCTAGGCGGGAAATTAGTGAGACTTCATCTCAAATCAATAAAAAGTTGAGCAATGTGGTTCACATCTATGACTCCAGCGAATCAAGAAGTGAAAATAGGAGAATTGTGATCCAGATGGTGTAGACCACAAAGAATAAGAAAAATTATGAAAGCCAAAAAAAAAAAAAAAAAGCCTGGGTCTGATTGCAGAAGTGTCTACCTAGCAAGAGTGACACTCTGAATTCAATCCTCAGTACCACCACCAAAAAAAAAAAAAAAAGCAACTCTGTTAGCAGGAATGTAAAATTATGGGAATGCTCATGATTTAATGTCAAGAGTATAAAATAATACAGCCACTTTGGAACTCTGACAGTTTCCCATGAAGTTAAACATTCTCTTACCCTATGACCCAATGATTCGTCCATTCTGTACTTACCCGAGAAAAAATGAAAACTTATGTACACAATCAGACTTGCACAGGAAATTTTCATAGCAGCTTCATGCATAATAGACAACAACTGGAAATACCCAAAATGTCCTTTAGCAAGGAACAGGTAAATAACAGTTAAAATTGGACAGAGAACGTGGCAAAATAAGAATGGACCTGAAAGCCAGATCAGATACTCCTGTCCTGAACTATTCAACTCACATGGAACTCTAGAATAGACAAGATTTTTTTTTGTTTCTGCTGAAAGAACTCAGAGCCAAGTTTTCCTTTTTGTTTTTTTTTCCATGTTAAATTTATTTAGAGTGCACTTAGGTTTAACGCTTACCAGTTTATTATTCAAAACTGTCCCTGATTTCCTTCCATTGACAGAGAATTTTGCAATGAAAATTAAATTTTTTTAATTATCTTCATGTAGTTGAGCAAAAGAGATGCCATATAACAAAGAAGTTCACAAATACAGTGTGTCTTGATCAGTGCCACCCTTTGTATAGGAATTCTCTATGAGGAGAATTATGAGGAAGAGAGTTATGAGGAGGTCATATTGGCAGTGCAGGAGATGAACTGGTCTTTAAGCTGCTCCCTTAGTTGGCAAGGCCTCCCCCTCACGCATCGTGTGTGCAAAGGAGGAATCATCCGTGCACAGAAACTGTGCGTGATTATCATCATTTTTACCCCTGAGTCACATGTAGAGATCACCTGAGCTGAAGGAGAGACCAGAATGAACACACTACAAGAAGTTGATCGCAATTGATTACCACCAAATACTCACCCCTGCTGAGAAGCTGGACAAGTCACACAGAGCTAAGGAATCACACTGAAACTTATCCCATTCTGAGCCCATCCAAGCCCCTGGACTCTCTTCTCACTCAGACTCTTGTGGACAAGGTCAGTAGCAACAACATCACCAGGACTTTGTAGCAGCTCAGAATCTAAAACCCACCCCAGAGTTACCACCATTTCCATTTCTACAATTCCCTGTACGTGCAATTTGCATCTACACTCGAATTTAAGAAGTATTGAAAGTTCATGTGTTTGTGTTAAAGGAACCTCTGCATGACAGGTGTGGTGCCTCATGCCTGTAATTCTAGCTGTGATTTACTGAGATATGAAAATCACAGTTCAAAGCAAGCTGGAGGTAGAAAAGTCTGTGAGACTCTTTATCTCCAATAAACTACTCAGAAGAAGCCAAAAGTTGTGTTATGGTTCGCGTGGTAGTGTTAGCCTTGGGCACAAAGAGGCTCAGTGCCCAAGCCCTGAGTGTAAGCCCCAGAACAAGCAAAAAATGAAAGAAAGAAAGAAAGAAAGAAAGAAAGAAAGAAAGAAAGAAAGAAAGAAAGAAAGAAAGAGAGAGAGAGAGAAAGAAAAGAAGAGCAAAAATGGCCAAGAGATATGGCTCAAGCACCTGCCTGTCAAGTGTAAAATCAGGTTTAATCCCCAGTACTGCAGGGGAAAAAAATGCTATACAGTATTTATTATGCCCCAGACCTTGTTTAATCACCCCACATCAACAAAAAAGAATATGGATCTTAGCAATGTTAAATGACTTCACCAAGGTCACATGGCAAGTAAGTGGCAGAGCTGTGGTTTAAACACAACTCTATAATGTTATTAAAAAGAAATGAATTATATTTTTCGTATTTTTAGGATTAAATTGAATATCTATCTGGTTAATTCTACTTTATTTTAATAAAGAATTTTAGCATGCTACATTTTCTACCCTAGAGGACATGAGATTAGAATAACACTTACTTTAAGTACTTTCCCCAGAAGAATTTAAAGATTGTTTTTCTCCCTGTATTCTGCAAATAGGTAGAGAAAGAATACTCTCATAGTTTTCTCATGAAAAGCTCAAGAATGCAGACATATACAAAACTAGGCTTACTATTCTTGAATATCCATCTTTACAAACCTGGAAGGATTCCTTGAACTCACAGTATAATGACAAAAAATGATTTAATCCACAATATGAAAAGCATTAAAATAGTTTAGTATGTGATTTATGAAAGCATATGTATCAAACTACATGTAACAGCCAAGATTGTGTATTATTAATAGGAATTCAGCTTTCTTCCTGCCCCCCCCTAAAAAAATAGTGGAATGCTGAGCCACATGTAGCTTAGAAAATGGAAAATGATGTTGAAGAGTGATATATATACATATATATATGCCAGTTACTTCTTGAACTGTTAAAACAATATCCTCATGGATTGAATTCTCCATCTGTAATGCTCAAAGTGACAGATTTTAAGGGCAGAGTTAAGAGGTTATGCTGCCTTTGGGCACAAGGAACACAACTTTTAGCATGGGTGATACATGAAAGTCTATCCCCTGTTTATATAAGAAAGCTATCCATGCTAAACTTCCTCCTGCATACTTTATTAAATGCCCCCTAAATATTATAACTGTTCATGTTTCACATTCCCTTGTGTCTGGGCAAAGAGTTCAGGTAGTATTTTTGATCAACTAGACTATTACCTAGAGAACTTATCTGTTTTTATCTAGAAAACAAAGTTTGGGCCACCACCCAATGGCCTCATTCCATATATTTTCATTCCAAATTGGTCTTTCCAGTGACAGTATCTAGCAATGCCTGAAATATTCTTTCTGAGAGCAATCTGCTAGAAGACAGTGAAAGTTTCTCCTGCATCTCTGAACAACCTGAAATACTATCTTTTAAATACTGATGTCCCTCACACTCCACCTTGGAGATTCTGCTTGACTTTAGAGGTAGGGTGAAATCTGAACTCAGAATTTCATAGGTTTTAGAGTCTCATTGTAGATTTCAGACTGGCCTCAACCTATGGTTCTCCTGCTTTAGCCTCTTATACGCAGTAAGTATGGGCATCTGCCACTACACCCAGCCTATGAATTTCTTTGTAATGATTACATGTGATACTGAGTATGAGGAAACAGGCATTAAATGGCTATTTACTGATGTCCTCAGCCACCTGTTGCCCTCCCAGTTTCTGCAAAGGCAAAGGGAACAAGTAGTTCAAACACATCAATGGCTTTGAGGTTAGCAAAGCCCAATGGAACAAGTCTTTTGAGAAGAAAATGGCAATAGAAAGAAAGGAGCAGAACTAGCCACAAACAGGGAAGGTGACACAGAAAGGGTTCATTTTGATTCAGAACAGAAGGTCGGGAGAATGAAAGAAGAGAAAAGGAAAGAATTAGTAAAAATCTCATCACCTGACACATTTTTTTGCTGCCCAATGAACATTCTACCCAGAAAAATTAGGATGTGGAGGAAATGGAAGAGAGACTTCACCTATTATCTGTGACTAAATGGAAAGGGGCTGGAGTACAAAAAAAGAGAAGCTAATAGAAATTAAGGAATCTTGAAAAGAAAGATATAAACTTCAAATCATCTCAAGTCTTATCTGTCATCCAAGAGAAATGTACAGACATCTCTTGGAAACCAACACATCACAAACAACCTTCTCACTCTATACAGTTTCAGCAGTATGCACTGTTAGGCAGATATTCAAACTCATGTTTGCTGAGGACCAACTACATTCCTGGTCCTTCCCTAAGAATCCTCAGATTTCTTCAGTGATTCATTGAAGCTAAGTAACTTGTCTAAGAAGAGTAAGTTACAGCCAAATGTCCACATCTGCAATCCTGGGAACTCAGGAAGCTGAGAACTGAGGATTAAAGTACAAAGCCAATAGTTCAACCCCACAGAAAAGTCTGTGAGATTCTTATCTCCAATTAACCAGAATAATGATGGATTGGAGGTGTTGTTCAAGTGATAGTGGTATCCATACATGAAAAGGCCAAGAGTAAATGCAAGGCCTTAATTTCAAAATGCAGTACCAGGAATTGGGGGAAGAGGAAGAAGAATAGAGCAGGGGAGAAGAGAGGAACGGAAGGGAGAGGAAGCAAGCAAGCAAGCAAGCAAGCAAGCAAGCAAGCAAGCAAGAAAGAAAGAAAGAAAGAAAGAAAGAAAGAAAGAAAGAAAGAAAGAAAGAGGAGGAGGAGGGGATAGGAAGGAAGGAAAGAAGAAAGGGAGGGAGGGAGAGAAGGAGGGAGGGAGGGAGGGAGGGATGCAGGGAGGGAGGGAGGGATTCATGGAGCTTTCTTCAAAGACGTCCTAAGAGAAATGAGAAATTGAACAGCATATGAGATTTGAACCAACAGAACAGATCGAATGCTTGTTTACCTTACTGGGAAATCAATCCAAGAAAAGCCACAAGTTAAGGAGTGATGATTGGGTTGGATCTTGCCCATCAGGGCTACTTACCTGGTTCAGAACAGTAGTGTCAGGCCAAACTGAGGACTTAAAAGTTCTAAATCCAAGAATATTATGCAGGACTAACAAGCGTTCAGCCATGGGACAGAGATCAACCAAGCACCTACTACAAGCCAGGTTTCTGCTCAGCAATCTGCTCAGCACCAGCTCCACTATCACCAAGGTCACAGTTTCCCAGGCTCAATCTGCTTGAGAGACAAAAAGGAATCAATTAAGGTCTTCACCCAGGGAGTGGTGCAATTTAAGTAGCATTGGAAGGCCATTTATCTTGCTCAGAGTGAAGGATGGAGGAGGAAAGAGAGGATAGGGAGAGAAGAAAGGTAGAAAATAATAAGTACAAACTTGTACTGTGTGGGTGGTGTTCACAGGAAATTTCCAGCCCCTAGTATAGTACCTAGCTGTGGCATGTGCTGGGAAAAGGTTCTGGGTTGGGATTGGATATGGTGGGGTGGCATAGACTGGAGTAGGGTTGGATGGAACCACGGAGAGCTGAAAAGTGCAAGAGAGCAGCCTTGAACTGGGTACTACAGCCTCTGGTGCCCAGATTCTCTTGCTCTAACTGATCACTTGAAGCAACCACATTATTCTTTATTTCCTCATCTACTGATACAATACACTGAGAGTCCAAATTGTTAGATGGTGAGATTCGACTATTTTCCTCTCCATTTTGAAAAATCCATAGGGTCAGACTTAGAAGACCAACTGATTTTGGACAATATTAAGTTCATAGGAGCAGAAGTCTTGACCAGGGGCTGTTTAATATTCATTTCCATACCTATGTCAAGCCAAGAACTCCAAGAGTATATGCTATATAAATATACAGAGAGCTACAGCATCCCAACTCTATTGTCTTTGTCCATGTATAGCCTTAGAGATCTAATTTCAGTGAGAACAGGATCTCAGTCAATACTACCCCCATGGTTTCCAAGATCACATGACCCAGCACGATCTGAACCTCCTCCACATCCACCAGACAATGGATGGTCATGTAGATATAGGGTTCATTCATAGCCTGGCATAGCTGGAGTGGAAGAGTCTGGTGGATGAAGAAAAAGAGGTCTGGTGTGTGAGATGGGTCAAGTTGTAAGGAGATTTGAGAGTCTGGAGATAAAGTCTACAATTGCCATGAGAGAAAGAACCTGGAATTCACTCAAAAAAATAAAAATAAAAAAGAGAAAGACATTCCCTATGGGAGGCATTTGTATTCTGTCTGGAATGGTTTCTCATTTCCTATCCCCGGGATTAGGTATGTCAGTGAGGAATCCTTTGGCTGCTTTCTCTCAATACATGCCAGAGCTTTTATTTCGTTACCCATTTCCCTACATTGTATGCTTTCTTTGAGAATCATAACCATGCGAATATTTGACAATTGAACAGTACACGCATCTCGAAACCTACAGTTTCTCCCAGAGCTGCATTTCACACTATAATCCGAGGTGATCTCAGTTGCCAGAAACACTCAAGCCGTTAATGGATTTGGGGAGGGAAGATGCTGCTAAATGAGATTTTCAAATGCGAATTGTTGTGCCTTCAAATGCAGGGTGAAATCCAATGAAATATTACCTTAGACACACTGGCATAGCCAGGTCCAGCCGATCAAATGAATGCTTGGAGTGGGCTTTCCGTAGGCCTTTTCCATTACAAACAAAAGCAAGAAGGGAATGGATCTTATTATTTCTGGTGGGAGGGTTTCTGGAGCTGTGGGGTGAAATTATTCTTCCAAGTCTGGAACGCATATAAGACTCATTACACTCACCATCTTGAGAAGTTGAGCCGTTCTATTCATTTATGCAACAAATATTTACTGAGAGTCTGCTATGTGCCAAGAACTGTTTCACAGGACACATACACATTAGTTCTGTAAACTGAAGGTCTACAGCATAATATAATGATGCACCATCTCCTGATTTCAGCTCACCAAAGGGCACTATGCCCTTATGCAAATAGGCTTCCAAGAGGGAGGCATGCTCTTGACTGCCTGGAAAGCAAAGAGGTGCCAAGGCCCCTAGCAACCAAAGTGCCTGGATAAACTCTCAGCACCCCTGTTTTTTGTTTTGTTTGGTTCTGTTGGTTGAGGGCTTGAACGCTGGGCCTGGACTCCATGACTGAGCTCTTCAGCTCAAGTCCAGCACTCTGCCACTTTGAGCCACAGCCCCACTTCTGGTTTTATGGTGGTTAATTGGAGATAAAAGTCTCACAGACTTTTGTGCCCAAGCTGGCTTTGAACCACCATCCTCAGATCTCAGCCTCGTGAGTAGCTAGGATGACAGGCATGAGCCCACAGCACCGGCTAATGTCCCCATTTTTTGTGGAAAAGTTGTGAGGTATTTTCCACTAACCTCATAAGATCATTAAAAGATGACAAGCAGGACAGACACTCAAGATGCTGGTGGATACAAGCTCATTAATAAGCCCTTCTCTGTCTTGTGTTTTCAGCTCCTGTGATCATACCTCAGATAAACTCCCTGTGTCTCACTCCTTCTTCAGCTCTGACTCCAAGGAAATTCAAATAGAGGGTCTAATCGGGACTTCCTTTGTTGATCTTTCCCAACTCTTATGTGGCAGGCATCTGATTTGGTTTTTCTGGTGTTTACACCAATCTCTGATAACCCCCAGCCATCTACCTCCAGGGGGTCATTCGACAATGTCCCCGGGGACTTGTCCTCCAGTCCTATACATCAGAAGGATGGCCACTGTACATGATCTGTTTTCTTTTCAGATGGGAAAATTGGGTGAACTGAATACCAGACATGAATGGCTTTGGGATGGCTTCTCCCAAACTCTTAAATCTAGAAATTTGGAGCCACATCAAAACACTGATTGAGCCATTCAGAGTACAGTCTTCTCAAAATTACATCACAGTCTCTTGTAAAAGACACCGCAAAGTAGAACCCAGAATAGTACTGCTTTCAAATATGGCTATTTGGGGTGGGGAGGAGGAAGAGCTATTTCTCCAGAAATACTTCTCCACCTTGCTGCTGGATTACCTGTGCAGCCCAGGGTTCTATGAAGAAACAGGATCCAGAAATGTGTGAGAAGCAAAGCCCAGCTTTCGACAGAAGAAAGGCCCACCTGAGAAATCCTCTGCCTTTCATCTAGGTGAGCAGTGAGTCAAGTGACACCAAGATGGCCTCATGGAAGCATCATCTCTGAATCAAATGTACTGGGTGTTCATGAACCAAATGCCTCTTGGAAAGGGACTGAAAACACAGCCTGAGAGATGGAGGAAAGGGCTTTCCACTTGGCTGGGCTGGTAGTAGAACATGCTGGAGCCATGAATGAGAAGGTTCAAAGAGAAATGGGCTTTGGGCAGCAAATACTGCTGACTGGCCAGTCTCTGAGCTCCCAAGGAGAGTCACTGATTGCCAGCATTCCAATACACTCTAACATCTTCTTTCTCTTCTCTTCCTGCAGGTGTGCTGGCTGCTGGACCATGTTTGGCTAACAGACAAGACAAGCCAGAGTAGGGGAGAGTTAATGCCTCCAAAAAGATTCTCAGCCAATGAGGGATGGGAGTTGGTAAACACCCCAGTCTCCTTGGCTTTTAATGGGATATTATTGGGGTCATACCTACTACACACACACACACACACACACACACACACACACACACACACACACACACACACACAGGTTTCTTGGGATAAAATCTAAACTAAACCCCGTGTACTCAACATTTGTCTTAGGATCTGCTTCTAGAAAGAAACAAACTAAGAAGGTGGAGACAATGGCCCATTAGCAAAGGCCTCACTTCCTTGAGCTGTTCAAATGATCTTGTTTCTGGCAATTGTTGGGACCAAAGGACAGATAATTCCAATGATATGGGGCAATGGGAGGTGACAGACATCTCAGGGGAGGATCTAAGTGGTCTCCAAAGAGTGCTTTGTCAATATAACCATGACAATAAAGTTTGGGTACACAAATGATTCTCAAGAGCAATATACAGCCAGGGACACTGTAGGAATCTGCTAAGGCAGTCAGTACAAAATACCATAGATGGAGTGACTTTTAAGAGCAGAAAATGATTTTTACAGTCCTGGAAGCTGGAAGTCTGAGGTCAAAGTGGTTTATAAGGACATCAATCATATTGGATTAGAGCCTATCCACTTAAATTCAAGTCCCCCTTTTTACCTCTTAGAAGGTAATATCTCCTAATATGGCCAGATTCGGAACTACTGGGGGAGTAGACACCAAACTATGAATTATGAAGAGATTTTGACACAATTAGGCCTATAACAGATTCCAAGAAATGCCCACTTCCTTGCTAAATGAAGCTCCCTGATTCCATTTGCAAGCTTCCTCAATATGGTGGCTCTTGGCTAAGGATACAAGTGGTAACAAGACTGAGAGAATGGAGAACAAGGAGGCTGGAAACGAGCCTGTCAAGATACGAGAAGGTGGTGGGAGATGAAGCTGTGAAGTGATGCCCACAATTCTTTGATTCTCCAGTAGATCTGCTCTTATTTCTATGGAAATGAGATCATTATGGTGAAACCTTTTGCCAGCTACTGGTTGATTCATGAAGTGGTTTCGAATATGGATAATCACTTCATGAATCACTGACAAATGGGAACCAAATATTTGATACTCATGATTGATGTCTCTTCTGACAAGCAGCCCTGCCATAATTTGGGGTGTCCTTCCCTCCACAACCAGGTGTGCAGACTGGAAAAGCCTCATTTGTATGCCAAAGCATCCTGCTTCAGTAATTCCACACTGGCTATTTTGTCAAGGCATTGAATCACCCCTAGACATTTAATGAACATTAATGAATAGTTGCTTTGAAATTCTGGCAGCATTGGACATGATAGGCCATCAAGTTCTATAGTATGCTTTCTGGAGGGAGGTAAAATGGGGCTGTTCAGTAGATGTCATGGCAGCCATGTTCCTGCTTAAAGAAGAATGCCTCAGCACAGACTATATGAAAGAGACAGACATTCCTTCTAGGTGTACAAGAAAGAACATAGCTAGCTAATATGTCACATGCCCTTGTAAGGATGAGGTAGGAGAACCATAAGTTTCAAAGCCATCTTGGATTTAAAATGAGGAAGGAGGGAGGGAGGGAGGAAGGGAGGGAGGGAGGGAGGGAGGGAAGGAGGGAGGGAGGGAGGGAGGGAGACATTTCCAGCTACATCTCTTCCTTTTATCAAACTTACCTCAGGCAAAGTGCTGTAGCACTCTGAGCCCACCATTTCCTGTACATCTTAGAATCCTTAAAATGCTAGAAGATGATCAGGTTCCACAAATTGCACGGCACACTGTGGGTGCCCCATGGCGCTGCTCTCTTTGTCATCCACCTTCAACAAGCTCCCTCCCCCTGTGACCCCAGGGTGTGTCTAGAGTATCATTCTGCCACATCTGCTTTTATCAAGATGAGAACAGCAAAGGGTCCATAAAACCAGGCCTTGAAAGGATTTTCCAGGTAGGAAAGAAAACCCCAAGAAGATTAGGCAGCTTCTGAAAATGCATGTAGATCAGGCCTGGAGACATGGCTCAAGAGGAAGTCTAGCATATGGGAGCCTTGAATTTAAACTTCAGTATTACCAAAGAAGAAGAACAGAAGAGAAGAGAAAGAGGAGTGGGGAAAGGAAAAGGAGGAAGAGAGGAATCGTTTGTGAAGGACCTTGAATGACAAGAAAGAGATGTCCAGACAGTAACATGGAATGAGATATCTGAAGACTTCACTGGAGGAAAGATGATATGGGATGAAGTTCTTGGAAATGTGGCTCACTGTGGGAAGAATTGTGTTCCATGTTAGAAAGCAATATGGAAGCAAGACATCCACCTAAGAGATTTTTGCAAACGCCTCATTAGTGTTCTCAGTCCCCAGGAACTAGGACTACAGAGACAATAATGGTGAGCAGGACAGAGGGGCCAGGATGAGGGCTACAGCTGGGGAGTGGGTACAGAGATGATAATGACAGCAGAAGCCCACCCCCACACACACTCAGGCTGCCTGTACCCTCTACACCTGTCTCAGAGAGACCTCAGAGCTGATGCTACCCACTCCGCACTGGAAAGAAATATCCACCTTCCTTCGCTTAGCACCATCCTCTCCCTCTTCCTGCTAACTGGCAACTGGCCTTTCTTCCTTCAATTGCCTTTCTTTCCTGAATCCTATCAAGCATCTCTCCTTTGTGACTTCAAAGCATCCTTCATCAACTGTACCGTGATTGACTTTGTCCAGCCTCTGCCTTTCCCAACAAGTGGAGCCTCCCCTTTGCCTTCCTGGGACCACAAAAGACAATGCTCACCAACTAGCCTTATCACAAGCTACTTTCCAGTTTTCTGTTCAAAAAAAAACCAATTCTTTTGAAAACAGCCTTTGCTGCTACAGTAATATCCAGGTTCAATTGCCAGTCATTGTCTCTTCAACCCAGGAGCTACATTTGACTTCATCTGGGTGTTTTGTCTCAGCCTATACCTCCCTTCATGGAAAATATCATATCTGTAATCCTATTTCTGGGTGATGGACACAAATTTCCTTTATAAAACACAGGCTGAGAGTCTTATCCAGCACTTCCACATAGGAATATTGCTTGATTTAAAAAAAACCTCAGAGAGTTCTCTGGAATCCATCAGAGCCCAACAGAGCTTTGATTTTAATCCAACATTCACCATTTCAAGGCAAAAAGTGAATCTGAGTTTTATTTCAAAACACATCAGGTGACTTAGTGCTAAGCAAAACAATAGAGATTATTCTTTAAAAACAATAAATTTGGGGAGCTTAGGATCCTCCAACTGTGAAAGCAGCCATGACCTGGGTCTTTGATGACTCAAATCTAAGTGGAACAAGTGAGTTGCCTAGTTCGTGTGGTAAATGCTGTGCTATGAGCACTACATGAAAGACACTCACTCACCTGCCTGGATAATATCCAAGATTTCTTTTGTTCAAAGCGTAAGGTTAGGCATTTTTAAAAGTTAATTTAAAAAAAGACATAGTTAAAAATTCAGAGCTAGTTAAGTTGTGGTCAAAGTTGGCACAATGTTATTAGAAAATGATATGAAAGTGCACTTAAAGAATCAGGTGAGTATGCACAATTACCACCACCACCCTCCACCACCAATATTAAATTTACCCAAAGCTCTGAGTCAAAAGGAACAAGGAAGCTCAAGGAATTCAATATATCATTTTCTAGTAGAAATAGTGCAGGTAATTGACATCCATCAAACCAAGGAGAGAGAGAGTCTAAGTTATTTAAAGTAATTGTGGAGACTAGGCATTTGAGCTCCACGTGGGATCTAATTTCTAGTTAAAGAAAGAACACAAAGTGCTATGCTCAAGAGCAGCGTGAGGTCCGGGCACTCCAACTCAGAGCTTCTGGTGGGTTGTTTGAGCCTCAGTCATGGAAAAGGGCCTATTTAGCTCTCTGAACAATACCATTGTTGTTGGCAGGATAGTAGGGTTGCTTTTCAAAATGATATTAAGCCATGGAACAATTAGGTAATAGTAAATGATGCTCACCTCATACTTCCATCTCTGAATTTCAAGTGCAGGACCCTTCCTTACTTCTATAAGCTAACCAGGTATGGTGACCAGGGGGGGATCGCCCACATGGGAGACGGGCAGGCTCTCTACCCATCTGCCTGCTTGCCAGAGAAGGACACAATTAGTCCAAGTTGCAGCCTTGTTCCAAAACATCTGAACCAGTCAGTGGAGATGGATGAGATGCCATGCTTCAGCCAGAATTCACCTAACAGTGAGCTGAGTGATAGGGGGAAAAAAAACCATACAACCAAAGTGCACTGATTTATGCAGGTCTGTAATTAGGCTTAGGCCAGGGAGAAAGGAACAAGGGACAAAATAATGACCTAGGTACAGATGTCTAAAAGCATGTACATCATAAGTTTACCCACAGAAAACAATCATGTGGTTTCCCCATCTTGGCTGTTATAATAAGCAACACTGCAATGATTATGAGAGGAAATGTTCTTTTCCAGATTCTGTATTCTTTCCTTCTGGATAAATACCCAGAAGTGGCTGCATGATACAGGAGTCCTTATTCAAGCTATTTTTGAGAAAACCCTATACTGTTTTCCATAGTGGTTGCAGTCCTTTCATTTACAATCCCACCTACAGGGCACTAAACTTTCCATTTCTGTACTTATGCAATGGAACATCTTCTAGTCTTTGAAAAGAGAAGCATCTCATCACATGAGAACATAGATGTGTCTGGAGAGAGTGTCTGAGTGAAGGAAACCATCACAGGACAAACACATAAGACACCACTTCTATGGTGACTGTAGAATAGTCCAGTGCACAGAAATCAACAGGAATGGTGATTTAAAGGGCAGAGAATGAAAGGAGTCTATGGGCATAAACTTTCAAGATGAAAATTTTCAAAAGGCCTGCTATAGAGCATCATACCTGAAATTACCAGTTTGAAATTTGTTAAAAAGTTAGATCCCATCCTGGATTCCTACCACTATAAAAAGAAAAATCATGTGTACATTGAGCTAGACTCCATGACCCCCAGAGAGGGGGGGTCACCTGCTCGAATGACCTTGGACAGGTAACTTACCTTCTCTAGGTCCATCTCTTGTGAAATAATAACAGTAGCACTTGAACAGAATGTGGAACTATCACGAAGTTTACATTTTTTTCCCCTGATATTAGGAAACATTGCCCTAAGTGCTTTTTAAGTACTTGTTCTTTTCACCTGTAGACATCCCTGGAAATAAGCAATGACTCTATCCGCTTCACAGGTGGGAAAGCTGCTGTTTGGGGTTACACAAGACTTCAGGGCACACATGCTGGAAGGAATTCAGTTGGCCACATGGATGGGAACTTCTAAGTCCTGCCACACCTTCCCTGCCATGATGGCCAGAACCCTTGAAAACCACGAATCAAGTACATAATCCCCTCTCTTAAGTGGTTAGTCACACTGACAAAAGCTAATTGACACAAAGGACAAGCAAATAACACAGGTGTGGTTCTGCTGACGTGAGGCAAAGGAGGAGCTGCAGAAGGCAGATGTGACCCTAGGAGGCTTTCTGGAGGAGGTGGCAAAGCATTTGCGCTTTAAAGAATAAAGAAGTCAGCCAGGTGTGGTGGCTCTTGCCTGTAATCCTAGCTACTCAGGAGGCTAAGATCTGAGGATCATGGCTCAAAGCCAGCCCAGGCAAAAAGTCCATTAGACTCTTATCTCCAATTAAACACTAGAAAACCAGAAGTGGCCCTGTGGCTCAAGTGGTAGGGCAGTAGCCTGGAGCTGAAGAGTTCATGGATAGGGCCCAGCCCAGAGTTCAAGCTCCATGACTGACCAAAAAAATAAAAATAATAATAATAAAGAAGCTGGCCTTTTCAGAGCAATTAACTATGGAGACAAAGGCGGTTCATTGAGAAGATGGATGGATGGAAGGATAGATGAATGGACAAATGCATGGATGCGTAGATGGAACAACAGAAAGATTAGCACTCCATAGGTAGTATAGACGTGGCCGAGGTGTCTAACGGCACTTATTTTTTTGGCAGAAGTGTGTCATTGGTGGGACAGTCATCTGCTTACTTGGCCAACAAAGGGGCATCAAGAATCTACTGCAAGTACAAGGTTTCCTCCTGAGCATTACCATGGCCTCCTCCTCCAAAAGTTCCCAGCAAAACTGAGGGGAAGCAGTGAATGAGCCCCGGGCTTAGCTGCTAAGAATGCCTCCCTCCACCCAGAGTTCTATATTTTAACTTTCTTTCAAAGTCGGGGGTGGGGGAGCAAGGAGAGAGACTTAGTACAAGCAGAATCCCATTCATCGTTCATCTGGTCTGCACTTCTGACCAATCCTGGGGCTGTGTTTTCCTCTTCTCACTGCAGCCTCTGTAAGCACTGTAATGTCTGGCCCAAAGTGAATGCTTAAGTGTATGTATTCAACTGGAAAAGTTTAATCAGGACTGGACACGGTGGATCAGACCTGTAATCACAGCTACTCAGGATGCAGAGGTAAGAGGAAGAGAATGGCACCAAATAAACAGTGCAAGACCTGATCTGAAAAATAAACTAAAGCCCAAAGGGAAAGGGAACATGGCTCAAGAGACCAAGACCCTGCCTTGCAAGCATAGGACCATGAGTTCAAACCACCACCCCCATACCACAACAGAACAAAAAACTAATTATACCTGCCCTGACCACTGAGTCTAATTAACCAGACTCCTTACTGCCCCTGCCTGGGGCCACTTCTTTGTGCTTGGTACACCTTCCTACAATGCATGAGGGGGATTCAGCACTTCTTCCCCCCCACCCCACCTCATCACACTGTCTTTGTGACTTTAAATCCCCAGGTTCTTTCCTCATGTTTCATAAATGATGCAGATTTGCAAATAAAAGCCATGAATACGGATAAATGCAAAGAATAAACCTCCAATGTGACACATATCCTCTCCAATTCTGTATTTCCAAATGGTAGCATATTCTACGTTCTGTCAGTATTTCAATTATGATTTTTTTTCAATGTGTAGAATGTTTACCTGGATTGCACAGTGCTTTATAATTTAAACCTTCCCTAGAACACACATTTCTTTACCTTAAAATGTAATGATCTTAACATGAAAGTAAAGTCCATGACTAATATATATATACATATATATACATATATTTGTGCATATATATGTATATACACATATATATGTACGTATACATACAAAATATTTCAGTGCCTGAGATTGATTGGCTTTTAAAACAATCTAATGAATGGAATGCCAGTGCTAAGGAGAGACAGATGAGGACAAGCCTATACGTTGGTAATTTCTGAATTTCACAGGGCAGAGGTGAAAATAAAAGGGAAATCCAAGTGCAATCAGGACAGGGGAGATGAAGATATAGTGTGTTTGAAGTTAGTTTCCAACAAAGAACAATATTTCATTTAGCACCATTCAACCGTTAGCTGCAGCTAATTCAAGTTCCTTGAGCTACAGAATTGAAATGGGATCAGATTGTCTGCCTTTATTACTTCCTGTCTTCTCAGGATGGATTTGCATTTTAAATGTGTGCTCAGTGTCACGTCCAAATTGGGACTAATTGAGACATTCAGGAAAGAGGACACATGCTCAAGTCACATGGGATTGGCCAACTTGGATCCCTGCGGACAATGGGAAGGGGTTTCTGGGAAGGGTTGGGGGAGGGGGCATTAGGGGCACAGCCCTGCCTTGCCTAAGTCTCAAGAGGAAAAGACTTGAGCCAAATGAACTTTACAAATTCTTCCTGGCCCAGAATAGCTAGGTTCTTACTCTTCACCACTCTACTTTGCAATATGCAAATAAGCTAAATTTGGTAATTGGACAGAGCTGATGGGAACAATTTAATACACTTTGATAACATTGCCCAAAGTAATTGTTCCATTATGTCAAACAGTTCAGTTCAGGAAGTACAACGAGGGGGAGGGAGGAGGGGCCCATGGAAATTACCTTTATATATTCATCTTCCCATCCAGAGATAGCCAAAGAAGGATTCAGACAGGGGGTGGGAGGGCACGTGGTTTTTGTTTTAATTCTGATTAAGTGTACTTTCATCTGAATGTTTCTTAAACAGTGCTTTGGTCTTCTACCTGTGGGTGTTGACTGAGTTTTCTTATCAGGATTTTAATTAACACCAGATAGAAAAGGGGAAGGTAGGATGACACACTATTACTTTTGTTTGATTTAAAGTCAACGCTGGGGACTCTTCTTCGATGAGCTGTTGAAATTGTCTTATCTCTTGCATTCCAAGGATGGCTGTTTCATGTAAATGTCATTTCTGCTGTCCAAAATGTTAGAACACAAGCCAGCACAATGCAACTCCTGTCTTGTTCTAAGAGACAAAAGAGAGGCAGCAAGCTTCTGATCAAAGGCGTGATTCAAACATCAAAGTGCTACCACTTCTGTTACATCCAGGAACCAGGACTGAGTAAAACAATGAAGACTCTGATTTTCCCAAAGACTTCTTGGGAAGCTCCAATTTCCCAAGTGTCCCCACATCTGCAGAAAAATAGCAGAAAGGGGGCCACATAATACATAGATTGAACAGGTGCGCTTATTACATCTTATGGTCAGCTTGCTGATGCTCAATCTGTAGACATTATCTGCTCCTGGGCAGACTTCTTTTCTAGAGCAGAAAAATCCAGTACCATGTCTAACCCTCCCCCTGCCTGCTACTCCCCAACATATATACACAGAGGTCATGGCTCACAGCCCTAAGAATACAATAGTTCTTGGTTCAAATTTATACTATATATTGGGCAGGCATTGGTGGCTCATACCTGTAATCCTAGCTACTCAGGAGAGTAAGATCTGAGGATCATAGTTTGAAACCAGCCCAGGCAGAAAAGTCCCTCCTGTGAGACTCTTATCTCCAATGAACTACTCAGAAAAGGACAGAAGTGGTGCAGTTGCTCAAGTACTAACCTTGAACATTGTCCCTGGGCTCAGGGACAATGCCCAGGCACTAAGCTCAAACCCAGGACCAGTAAATAATAATAATAATAATATGCTATATAGATGGCTTGCTACCTGTGTGACTTCAGGTCCTTTCCTGGTCTCCATTTCTGACTCTGTAATGTAGAAAGAATACAAATAATACTATCTGTGGCATTGTGGTATGCCATACAACAGAAAATTGTACAGCAATGAAAAAGGAACTCTTGTTTAACATGACTAAGTAAACATGAAGGACATCATATAGAAGAAAGGAAGCCATACACTAAAAGTATGTATTATGTTATTGCATTTATATGAAGCTTTACATCTTGAGACAAGAGTCCCCTGGTCAGGTGCCAATACTGACTAAGAAGGGGCACAGGAGAGCTTTCTGAAGAGATGGTAGCATTATTTTGATCAAGGTCATAGTCCATAATAGTGTACATGTGAAAAAAATCACCAATGACTATGATTGATAGATAGATAGATGATAGATGCATCATAAAATCATAATAGTGTATTGTGGACACTGTGGAGGTGAAGTGAAGACAGTTTGTGCATGTACCTGTTATAGCTAATCAGAGGAAATAACCAGTACACAGTGACTATCATTCCTGCTTACACTGTCCTTGTCATAATTGCTAGAATTGTAGTTATGTCTGATCCAAGGACCAGGGCCCAAAGTTCAACACAGAAGAAAAAACTAAGATGTTAGAATTATCCAGTCAGGATCCTTTTCTAGGTATTTGTGTCAGTACTGGGGCTTGAACTTAAAGTCAAGACACTATCCCTTCCTTTTTTGTTTTTTGTTTGTTTGTTTGTTTGTTTGTTTGCTCAAAGCTGGAGCTCTACCACAGAAGTCACATCTCTGCTTCTAACTTTTTGCTTGTTAATTGGAGGTAAAAGTCTCATGGACTTTTTCCATCCTGGTTGGCTTCCAATCTCAATCCTCAGATCTCAGCTTCCTGAATAGCTCAGGTCACAGGTGTGAATCACAGAGACCTGAAAATGATCCTTAAACTAATCCCTAAACAACACTTTGCATCACTTAGAGTACATAGCCCCGCTTCATAGAAGCACGGGCCACAGGAGGTAAGAGCATTGTGCCTCAGAAGTTTCCCCTCGGTAGATGCTAGGGTCACAAGCAGAGGCCACATGACAAAAGGCTCACAAGAGCCATGATATAGAGCAACACACACACACACACACACACACACACACACACACACTCCTCCTACCATCTCCCCCTCAGGCCTGGAATGTGTCCGTTGGAAATGGTGGGTGCCCTCAGCAGTGTGCACTACTCCCTCACCTCTCCCATTCTCTTTACCACTTTCTCTCTGTCATTGAATCTGCACTGGTTAGCTGAGAATACAGCTACAACCTTGCTGTCCTCTATTCCTAGATTTCCAACCCCAGTTCTGAAATACTGCTTAATTCTATCTAATCTGGCTGATGGGTTTCGCCAGTTTCCAAAAGAGAAAAGATGTTAACATCAGACCCGGGTTGTACACTGCTTTACTTGAAAGGATAGCAATCAGTAAAGCTGCTATTTGGTAAATCCAATGTGTTACACTTCATATCTTGGGTTATCATTCTCAGGAATGGGTATTGCAAGCTTCTCAGGAACTTACGAGGCACTGGTGTATAACAGATCTGTGGGTCCAGGAGACCATGTGAATAACTGCATCTTGAGTTCTAGTGCTCCACCATGCCCAGATCCAATAACCAGCTGCCACCACTAGCCCCTCAAACCGTCCCCTACATAACACAGCACATATAGAAGGTATGTTATTGCCAAGGAACACAAGCTTCAGACTACAGACCTGCAGGGGTTGCCCCTATGGTTAGAAAAAAAAAGTAGGGGGCAGAGGCTGTTGCCAAAGGTATACATATGCTGTGACATCAGTGGGCTCTGAGTCTTCTCTTCACACTCTACTCTACATCCTATTAAGCCACTTGCAAGGCTACCAGGGAGGCCTGGACAGGTGTTAAATTACCTTTCGTCACCCCACAGGTTGCAAGATGTGCTGCAAAAGCACATGTCACGTCTCTAGAAGCAGGAGCTATGCCAGGGATTTTCTCTGAGCACAGGGATCTGGAGACCATATCACTTTTGACTTAGAAATGACCTGGATCAAGGACTTGGCTTTCTAAGCATGACAAGATGACGAGAAGAGAGAGAGAGAGAGAGAGAGAGAGAGAGAGAGAGAGAGAGAGAGAGAGAGAGAGAGAGAGAGAGAGACTTCTCTGGCAATGTATCCTTGTGGGGTAGAAAATACTGTGGTGAGCTCTGGAGTGAGATGAGTGAATGGCACCAGTCTCCCTAGCCACAAGCTACTCATCACACAATGACCTACCCAGGCTGGCATTATGGGCTATGGGAGAGGGAAAAGCAAGGATGCTTATAAAAATAATCTGAAATCAATCCTATCTGCAGATAGCAGGTCCGTGTGAACATGAAAAGATAAAGTTCAAGGCCACTCAATTGTCTTCCATGCACTTCTTTGAGGTGCCTGTCAGATCAGCCACTGTGCTCTCTGGGAGACTCTGAGTGAGTAGGATGTAGTCAAAGCCCACAGGCGGCCGCATCCTAACAGAGCTGAACAATTAGACAAAAGCACAAGTCAGAGAGGTGGAGGAAGCAAAGGTGCATAGTTTTGCACCTGTGGAAGTCCAGAGTAGTGAGCCCTTCTCTGTGTCTAGGAAGCCATTGAGCCCTGCTGGGTTAGACAAATAGACATAGCTAGGGAGGTAAATTTAGGCAGGATGTTCTGGTGTGAGGACAAAGGATGACAGCACAGCTGGATACCTATGAAGTGCCATTCACAAAAAACCCAAGGGGCAAGAAAGACATGTTTGCTTTAGAGCTTGACCTTTTTTTTTTTTTTTTCCAGTCCTGGGGTTTGAACTCAGGGCCTGGGCACTGTTCCTGAGCCTCTCTGTGCTCAAGGCTAGCGCTCTGCCATTTGAGCCACAGCACCACTTCCAGCTATTCTTGTGAATGTGGCACCACAAATCGAGCGCAGGGCTTCATGCAAGATAGGCAAGCAGTCTACCACTAGGCCACACTCAGGGGTGAGGAGGCCTGGAGGGAGATGACCTGGACTGGGCCAAGCAGGAGGTGAGACCTCTGATGGTGGAGGGGAGGGGAGGACTAGAGAGGAAAGAACAGGACTCAAGGGGGAAACTTCTGAGTGCCATTTAGAGTCAATATGTGGATCCTGCTCCCAGTGGCAGGCTGATTCCTTATGGAGATAGCAATGGTGGAACTCTTCTCATGCAGAGAAGGTCAGGATAGCTCGTGTCCACCAAGCACGGGGCCTACTTCTGTGGGCCATTATTCTCATTGCAAATTAGTCCCAGATCTGTGAGCTATTGTTAAGGAGAAGCACATCCACAAGAAGCCACTCATGGGACATTTTATGTTTTAGAAGTTTGCCACCGAGACCATGTCATGCAAGCCCTATCTGACTATTTAATGTAGGCGGATCTGTCATAAGCAGCTTCCCTAAGCTCTCTGCAATAAAGGCCCTCACCACTGAGACAACAGAGGCTCTCAAGGTAAAAACCAACCTTCAGCTCCCTAGCAAAGGGAGGATAGGGCAGAGGATAGTGGAACAGGGTGCAACAAACTAGGCAAGGAAGGAATAGAAATGGATTAAATGATACAGCGGGCAAAGGCTTCATATCTAAAATATATCAACAGCTCAAAACATTGAACCACTCCAAAACTGATCTTCAGAGAAACAACCATCCCATTAAAAGTTGGGCCAAAGACTTAAAGAGAGTCTTCTCTGAAGAAGAAATAAGAATGGCCTATAGACACATGAAGAAATGCAAATCAAAACAACTCTAAGATTCCACCTCACTCCAGTTAGAATGGCCAGGATCAAGAAAACTAATAACAACAGATGCTGGAGGGGATGTGGCCAGAAGGGATCACTACTACACTGTTGGTGGGAGTGCAAACTCGTTCAACCACTATGGAAAGCAGTATGGCAGTTCCTCAAAAGACTAAACATAGAGCTCCCCTATGACCCAGCAATTCCACTACTTGGCATTTACCCAACCATCCAGAAACAAAGACATACTAAATCCACTAGCACAACAATGTTCATTGCAGCACTATTTACCACAGCAAAGATATGGAACCAACCCAGATGTCCCTCAGTTGATGAGTGGATCAACAAGATGTGGTATTTATACACAATGGAATTCTATGCTGCTATCAGAAAGAATGACATCGCCCCATTTGTTAGGAAATGGAAAGACTTAGAAAAAATCATATTAAGTGAAGTAAGCCAGACTCAAAGGAACATAGGCTCAATGGTTTCCCTCATTTGTCATAATCAGTAGAAACCTTGGGCTCTCCTAGCAGAGATTTACAACAGAACAAAACCTAGATACATAAGGCCATATAGTATGACACTAAATGAAAGGACCTCCAGGATATAGAAACAAAAGCCATATAATGAGTTATTGTTGTCCTTAATGTACTATCTCTTTTGCTGTCCCTTGGTTAATCTCATATTATTACAGTATTTCACCTTATTATCTGATATATTGTATATATGCATATTTGGTTATTTGAAATCGAATAGGGAAGGGGGAAAACAAAACGAGGGGCGGGGGGGAGGGAAATGGGGACCAAGACATGAGAAAGGGTATCAATGTATGTGAAGTAATACACCCTCTATCTGGTGAATGTAATGTAACCCTTCTATTAAGTACAATTTAAAAAATATGGAAAAAATCCCAATCAAAAAGAAAAAGAACAAGATCCACTAATCAATTAATAAATGGTCATAACATTTTCAAGGGCAAAAAAAAAAGAAATGAGAGTGCAGCAGTCACCTCTCCATGTGATGATGCAGTATGTGTATTGTATGGCAACAGAAATCTGTCTCTACCAGACACCAAACCTGCTGGCCCTTTGATCTTATACTTTCCAGCTCCAGAATCAGGTGAAATGTGTTTCTATTGTTTATAGAAATTCAATATTTCTTTATAGTAGCACACACAAACAGATAGCAACTCATGCTGAGAAATGGCACATTATTCTAATGCATACCCAGAGATGCGAAGTTCCTTAAGAGGCTATAAGAGTCAGCAGACATGGGTTAGAAAAAGCTTGGGTTGCCATGAACAGAGAATGAAAGTGATTGTGAAGAGGGCAAAAAAATAAAAATAAAAAAGAGCACTATAGATAGAACCTACCTCTTTTTAGACATGACCTAGGAAGTTGTGATCAGAAAGTCAGGGGGCAATATGAACAATAAATGCAATGCTGATGAAGCTTTGATGGAGAAGAGAAATTTCTTACCAGAAACTGGAGGAAAGTGCCAAAATAATAAACCTTGACTGATTTTTGTACCTGGCCTGGGACTTTGTTGAAGCTAGTATGTATGAGTGATGAACTAGAATATTTGCTGGAAGAAATATCTAAGCAAAGTGCTGAAGTGCTCATGTGGCTCCTCTTGTCAGTTTAGAATGAATTAAAATATGAAATTGATCATTTGAAAGTTAGCAGAGATGAAAGGTTTAGAAACCTCACAGCCTGTATGGAAAGCAGTATGGTGATTCTTCAAAAGACTGAACATAGAACTCCCCTATGACCCAGCAATTCCACTATTTGGCATTAACCCAGAAGTCCAGAAACAAGAACATACTAAAGCCACTAGCACAACGATGTTCATTGCAGCACTATTTACCATAGCAAAGATATTGACTAACCCAGATGCCCCTCAGTAGATGATAGGATCAAGAAAATATGGTACTTATCCACAATGGAATTCTATGCAGCCATTAGAAAGAATGGCATTGCCCTATTAATAAGGAAATGGAAAGACTTGGAAAAAGTCATATGAAGTGAAGTAAGCCAGACCCAAAGGAACATAGACTCAACGGTTTCCCTCATTTGTAATAATTAGTACACTTCTAGGACTCTCCTAGCAGAGGATTACAATAGCACAAATCCTAGATACATAAGGTCATAAAGGATGAAAATAAGTGAAAGGAACTCTAGGATATGGAAACAGGAGCTTTATCTTGTGTGGTTGTTGTTCTTAATGTACTATTTATTTCTCTTTTTCTTTGTTGCCCTTTGATTAACCTCATATTGTTACTGTATTTGACTTTGGTACCCGGTATATTGTTTATTTGTTTATTTGAAATGGGAAAGGGAAGGGGGGGAAACAAGATGATTGGGAGGAGATGGGAGGAGGGAAATAGGGACAAAAACATGAGAAGGGGTATCAATGTGTGAGAAGTAATGTACTTACTATCTGGCGAATGTGACTATAACCCCTCTATACTCTACCTCAACAATAAAAAAATAAAATTTAAAAAAAAAAACCTCTCTGCCTGACCAGATTGTAGGAAATAAGTGGATGGTTGGGAGAGAGTAGGAGACCAAGAATATGGGCTGGGATTGGGAGTAAAACCAGCTGTGCCCTGGCTCATCAGAACAGTGAAGAATGTCTCAGAGCCTCTCAGAGACCTTGAAAGTGCTACTCTGGTCACAGGCCCAAAGGATCAAGGCTTTCAAGATGGATTGGTTTCAGAGAGCCCAAGGTACACCTGGGACATGGAAGCTCACTGTTCAGTGTCCCCTCAAGTGTCTTCTTAAACGGACACCACAGCTGTGGCTCACATAGGCCTAACTCGATCTCAGACTTCATGCTGCAAACTTTGGCAATGTCCCTTGGGCACCCACACTGCAAAGAATCGGAGTGTGTGAGCTGTGCAGTCCATGGCTCCTTTCCCCTAAGTTTTCAAAGAGTCCCTGGAGCAACTTGAGGCCCAAGCATAAAACTTCCATGGAGCAAAGCCACCACATTCCCCACTAATGGAGCCATGAAAGAACGTTTCACCTTCCCTCCCCCCCATAAACAGTATAGTTCATTTTCAACATAATGCCTCACGAATACCATCACTGCATTTATTTGCCTTTTGGCCCTTGATTTCTGGGCTTCCCTTTACATTCCCAAAGATAGATAAATGAACAAATAGAACAAAAAGAAAGAAAACAAAAATAGCGTTTTTTTCATATATTTTTATTGTAATTAATAGAAGGGTTACATGATATTTGTCAGATAGAAGGTGCATTAATTCACATACATTGATACCCTTTCACATAGTCTTGGTCCCCATTTCCCTCCCCCCACCCCCACTCCTCATCTTGTTTTCCCCCCTTCCCTATCTGATTTCAAATAACCAAATACAAATATATCCGATATATCAGGTAACAAAGTGAGATACTGTAACAATATGAGATAACCAAGGGACAGCAAAGGAGATGAGAGACAACATAGTACATTAAGGACAACAATTATTCATTATATGGCTTTTGTTTCAATATCCTGGAGGTCCTTTCAATTAGCTTCACATTATATGGCCTTATGTATCAAGATTTTGCTCTATTGCAGATCTCTGCTGGTAGAGCCCAAGGTTTCTACTGATTATGACGAATGAGGGAAACCATTGAGCCTATGTTCCTTTGAGTCTGGCTTACTTCACTTAATATGATTTTTTCTAAGTCTTTCCATTTCCTAACAAATGGGGCGATGTCATTCTTTCTGACAGCAGCATAGAATTCCATTGTGTACAAATACCACAACTTGTTGATCCACTCATCAACTGAGAGACATCTGGGTTGGTTCCATATCTTTGCTATGGTGAATACTGCTGCAATGAACATTGTTGTGCTAGTGGATTTAGTATGTCTTTGTTTCTGGATGGTTGGGTAAATGCCAAGTAGTAGAATTGCTGGGTCAAAGGGGAGTTCTATGTTTAGCCTTTTGAGGCACTGTATATGGCTTTTGTTTCTATATCCTAGAGGTCCTTTCATTTAGTGTCATACTATATGGCCTTATGTGTCAAGGTTTTGCTCTATTGCAAATCTCTGCTAGGAGAGCCCAAGGTGTCTACTGATTATGACAAAAATAGTTTTTTTTCATAGAAACATATCAGTTTATGAAATAAAACATTATGATTATAGAGTCATAGGTTTTTTGTCTATATAGTTATGTTTGTATTTCCATTACCATGTCCATTGCTTTGGGTATGCAGTTATTGAGTCCTCACTCTTGTACACTTTGGATTAAGGATACCATGCGCCTTTTGTTCCTTAGGTCTTGACTTGTCTCACTCAACATGATTCGCTCTAGATTCATCCACTTCCCTGAGAATGCCATTATTTTATCTTGTCTGTTGGCTATGTAGAATCCATTGTGTATATATACCACATTTTCTGTATCCATTCATCTGCAGTAGGGCATCTGGGTTGTTTCCATCGAAAAATAGTTAAAAAATGCTTGTTTTCATTTCCTGGAGTTCATTTTGATAAATGTTATGTTGTATAATCAGATGCACTTAGGCATTGGACCTTTCTGTTCCTCTCATAAGAGTATCCTCCATTGGTTTCACTGTGTGAATGCCTAGAGTCCTGGATAATTTATTATACCCAGTATTTAGACCTAACTTTCATGTATGAGAGAAAACATGGCCCTCTGTCTCTCTGAGCTTGGCTTACCACACTTAGCATGATTTGTTCAAGGTCCCTCAATTGTAGATGGGAGACATGATGATGCCCTGTAGATGTGGAAGGAATTCACAAGAAGAGAGAGACTGAAGACAGAGAAATGCAAAGTAGAAGCCCAGTCCTGTGGTGTTTGCAGACCTGGTTCCCATTCTTAGATTCCGAAGGCTTCCCTGGATTCTGGCTGTTCGTGACCCCAATCCTCATCTTATCCTCTGCATTCTACTATCCTCTCCTAATAGCCTTCCAATAAATCTTATTTTTTGCTTAGGCCATTTCCAGTTTGATTTGTTACAAAACCCTCTGACTAATGCCACCAATGACTGATCTAAGCTTCAACACATACCACTACAGTTCTGTAATTTCCTGTGTTTCCCTTGCCACATCTAACAAATGTTTTGCTTCTTTTATGACTTGGGGGTACATTAATCCTTAAAGACGACAACAGATATAAATGTGAAATCAAGGTTCACTGTACACTTAATGGACCATCTTTATTTAAAAGATTAAAATGACAAGAAGTTAGCGCTTTCCTAGGAAATTCACAATATGTGGTCAATATGGCCAGATCTACACACACACACACACACACACACACACACACACACACCTTTCCTATTTGATCAGCCCACTGGGGTGCCATAAATTGATGAAAGTTGGCAAACATCAAAGGATCTTTACTTCTATTTATGGTCCATTCTGAAATTGATGTTTCCCATTGGAGGCCTAATCACAGATTGCCTCATTTAGCATTTTCCCTGTTCAGAGGCACACATAAGATATTGATTTTCTGATAGTCCAAAGGAGAGGATGCAAATTCACCTACAAGCATTTAGACTTACCTTTTCCATCCGCCCTTATGATACGGACACTCCCACTCTGCTCCCTAAAGTGAAAAGTAAGGACTTTACATCAGAAAAGCAATCAGACTGCTGGAATCCAATCAACAACCAGGTCTCAGGGCAAAAGGGAAATCCAGCCTGGGCCCAGTCTGTCTACCTGTCTCATCCCCCTCCTCTTCCTCTCTCTCTGTCTCTGTCTCTCTGTCTTTCTGTCTCTGTCTCTCTCTGTGTCTCTCTCTGTGTGTCTCTCTCTGTGTCTCTTTCTCTCTGTCTCTTTCTCTCTGTCTCTCTCTCTGTCTCTCTCTCTGTCTCTCTCTCTGTCTGTCTGTCTCTCTCTGTCTCTCTCTGTCTCTCTCTCTCTCTGTCTCTGTCTCTCTCTCTGTCTCTCTCTCTGTCTCTCTCTCTGTCTCTCTGTCTCTGTCTCTCTCCCTCTCTCTCCCTCTCTCTCTCTCTCTCTCTCTCTCTCTCTCTCTCTCTCTCTCTCTCTCTCTCTCTCTCTCTCTCTCTCTCCCTCTTTCTCTCTCTCTCTGCATCTCCCAAACCCTACAGCCCACCCAGGTCAAAGGCAAAGAAGGTTTCAATGCTCTTTGTGTTCTCAACAAGCATGAGGCTGACAGGCAAAAAAGTTTCACTGGGGCAGAGGAAATGAAATTGCATTCGAGTGGAAGGTTATTTGTCTTCACCGTGACCTGCAGGAGTCTCAAGTGATACAGCACAAGCAGCTCCAACTTATGTCTGTGAGTCAATTACTGGGCAGCAGCGGCGTTTGGTAACCGCTCTGATGTGTTAGGTTTAAAATGGTTCAAATGTATTGAGCAGAAAGGGAAAAGAAGAGGAAGCCAAGCCCCTTCGGGGTCTTTGTTTGAATCTATAGAAAGGTGGATTGAAACCTGCAGAGTATGTACAAAGAAACTGTAGAATCTTTTATTCATTTGAAAAGAAGCTGGAAGAGAGACACAGGAAGTGAAGCGGGAGGCAGCCACACAGCACGGGGAGCCATAGAAGCAGCAAGAGGGGCTTTGAGAGGGGCTTTGTAATGTTGGCAAGTTCAGGCTTTTCCTAAAATTGGGCAGAAGTTAAGCATTTCTATCATTGCTGTCCTGGGCAGAGATCTGGGTAAACATCTCACCACGAGTACTGGCTAGTTGTCGAAAAATGCCACTTCGCTTTCTGAACCTTCCTTTCCACACCTGGAAAGCGGGAGCAAATTACCCACATCTGCCAGGATGTCTAAGAGGCCATTCATCAGAGCCATCTGAAGCCACCAGCGATTCCTGCCTAATGTTGCTCTGCCATTGACTGACTGGTGCATATCTTAACCAGTGCCACTGCCTCCTTGTGGCACGTTGCAGGATTGCAGGCATAGTAAGAAACAGAATCAAGTGTTCTCTACAACATGGCATGTTAAGGACACATACATATTAGATTCACAGAGGGAACTTAAAAAGTGCTAATGCTAGAAGCTCATGTCTGCAGGTTATAATTTAATTGGTCTGGGTACATCCTAGGAGATTAGGATTTTTAAAAGTCTTACACCAGGGATCATACATAATACATAATCAAATTCATGAGCTATGACTCTGGAACAAAAGTCAGAAAAGTTTCATATGAAAAGCCGGACAGGAAGTATTTGGGGTTGCCAGGAGTTTGGCCTAGTGGTAGAGTGCTTGCCTAGCATGCACGAAGACCTGGGTTCGATTCCTCGGTACCACATACATAGAAAAAAAGCCGGAAGTGATGCTGAGGCTCAAGTGGTAGAGCTCTAGCCTTGAGAAAGTCCAAGGACAGCACTCAGGCTCTGAGCTCAAGCCCAGGACTGGCAAAAAAAAGGAAGTATTTGGGGGTTTTTTGTATATGCAGTCTCTATCATAACTATTCATAACTCTACCCTTATTGAAAAGCAGGCAAAGGTGATAAACAGATAAATAGGCTGTTCCAAGGGAACTCTTTCATGAAAGCAAGAGGCCACTGTTTGCCAACCCCTACTATAAATCTTCATTCCTAAAAGTATGAGCTGAGAAGAAATGATACCCACAGCGTCTCGGAACTTACTGAAGCAGACTCCTGGGCTTTAATCTGCTCCCCAGGTGACCAGTACACATTTTTTCAAGTTTGGGAATCCCAGGACTGGTGGATGTCCTCTTATGAAGCCAACACAGCAGCACAGCACCCCAAAAGTGGGGACTTGCACAACTGTCAGCATCTCCCGTGCTTGTCACCACTATCAGCCTGACTGTCTCCCAGCTGCCACATTTCTGGAGCAGCTTCTCCTTGGTGGCTCAGACAATCTGAGCAGCTGTCTACATTTAATGATGGGGCTTCCATGGGGTCAATGGATCCACACATGCCAGTCTTTGTTTTTCAGAATGACACGACAGCAGGATATGGCTATGGAGCTGTCTGAGATGATATGGCCTCCCTTTCAGAAGCTCTCCATCTAAATGTGTCCATGTCAGGTAGGTCCCCAATCACCCCCTGCCACTTCAAGCACAAAGGGAATCTGATGAGACATTCTGCCAGGGGTAAACAAATCCAACCTTGACACATCTGACATCCTTGAGACCTCTGGCCTTCACATCCATCCAAGGCTGCAGGCTCTCCCTCCATGCCAGCCCTCTACCCTGAATGAACTTCACATCTACCCTTAACACATTCATGGTAATGATGGACTTACAAGCCTGTCTCGAGAACTAGAGGTGAAGCCGCTTTGTGCAAGGCTCATTTATCACTCCGTTCTGCATCTGCCTCCTACTACAGGCTTTGCTATGATAGAGAGTCACTACATTGACACTGGTTTTAATTTAATTGACCTAAAATATATTAACTTCTCTTCTGTAACTAACACGCTAGCCTAATCACCAAACAACCCTTTTAGTGATGGACAGATAATAATAGCCCACAAAAATGCTGTGCCTGAGAACAAACTTTGGATCCTGTTACCTCTTAAACATGAGCACTCACCCAGGCCACAGCCAGCTTGTAACAGCCCCTAGAATTTGAATTCTAGCTCTGGCCCTTGCCCAGCAATAAGGAGGATGAAGATAAGGAGCCAATGGGATGAGTTTGATTCCTCCCTGAGCCATCTTTCTAGAAAGATGGCTGCAGTGTGATCCTGGCTACAGACTAGAATTCATACACAAAGAGAAGGAAAAACACTGGCTTCTTCAAGGGGGTTATCAATCTGTGGTATAATTCAGACCAAAACTTCCCATCATTTGTCCAGAATGCTGTTAAATAGATCAACATTAAGGGGCCAGGAGTGTAGCCTTATGGTAGAGTGCTTGCCTAGCATGCATGAAGCCCTGGGTTCGATTCCTCAGTACCACATACACACACACCAAAAAATAAGCCAGAAGTGATGTTGTGGCTCAAGTAGTAGAGTACTAGCCTTGAAAAAGCCCAAGGAAAGTGCTCAGGCCCGAGTTCAAGCTCAATGACTGGCCAAAAAAAAAAAAAGAACTAGATTAAGACTGATTCCTTTAAAAAGACTTTTGTAAGGGCTAAGCATAGTAGCTCCTATCCATGAACCCATCTACTCAGGAGGCAGAGACGATGAGGGCCATGGTTCCAGGGCAGTCCAAACAGTTAACCAGACTCTATCTCAACAAATAATCTATGTGTGACAGATCACAGCAGCTCACTCTGGGAAGTATCTGTGCTACAAATGTAACACATAGATAGATCCTCACTCCTGAGCCCCTGCCCAGTGTCCTCTGAACAGTGTAGATCCCTACCAGTGTCAGTATCGCCATTGGACAGTCCTATTTGTAATAAGCACGCGTGTCCGTGTGTACAATCCCACATGTGTGCTCACAGGGGACGCAGGACTCGTTTTCTATCACATCCTCATATGTCACTCTTCCTCAGGCTTGAGGAAGGAGCCAGCTAATGTTCTGCTTTCCTTTAGCATCACCCCCTTCCCAGTCCTTGGCCAAAAACGAAGGAACCTTTGCAAACCCAGAAGATGGCAACAAGAAGCTCCTCCCCATTCCTAGCTTCCACTTCTACATGTCCATTATCACAGGCTTGGCAACCAAGGTAGATTCAAACCTGCTGAGTGCACTGTACCTGACAAGTGTTTTCTCCCAAACTTGACATCCTGCAGCACATGGGGAGTTCTAGGAAGCTTAGGCTGAGATCCTCACAGTAGATCCTGAGACAGAAAAAGGTAGCATGCATGGAATTGACTAGGCAGGTGAGAAATGCACTGGGAAGCCAGCCACTTGTGCTGGCTGGAGCAATCCAATGGAAAATTGAGGAAGGGAAGTGAGAGCCCACTGTCCAGAGAGCCCAGCTGAGCAGCAAAGGAGCTGCAGTTGTGGCTGGATTGAGCTGTATGGAATTGCTGCTCATCTTTCATCTTCAGAAATAGAGCTTTCATAAGGTTTAACATAAAACTGGTTTTAGGAGGGATTGGATGTGGGTTTCTGGGACAAGGAGGAGAGTGTTGATCTGTGTACTTTCATCCAACCTCATACAAGAGAGCAACCTTCCCAAGCTCAGCCAAGGACATCGTTGGGCACTCAGATACTGATCCGGGCACTGGGGAGGAAACACACAGAACAGCCAGGAGAACTTGAGGGTCCCCTGACACTATGTCCCCAGTGATCAGAACTCAGATTCAACCCCAAGGTGTCTGTGATTATAGGCCTCTGGTTCACTTTATATGCACCCTCCTCTTTGATTTCTAAGACTTTATCTTAACAACCTAGTCCTATACTAGTATAATTCTAGAGACTTCAACTCTACTTTCCTCACCATTCTTTGTGGTGGTGAGGATGGAACAGAGGGCTTTGTGCATGTTAGGCAAGTATTGCTGAGTTAATCCCAGGGCACTGGTTCTTGAGAAAGGATATATAGTTTAAGCTGTGCTCAAACTTGCAACCTTCCTCTCAAGGATTGCAGGCACGCACACCTGGGAGAGCCTTTAACACTGAACTGTAGAGCTTAAAGACAGTCTTAAACCTTAGTGAATGCCAAGCAATGAGCCAGGCTGGCCACCCATATTTCCGACATCTGCCAAGTGTACACTGTGTTCCAGATTCTGTTTCCCTGAGACAATAGATTCATAAGAGCACATAGATAATGTGGTAAGGTAGAAGCCGGGCAGGAGCTGGTATTAGAAGGCAAAGACGGGTCACATGACCCTTCCAAGAATGCTACAGAAGCCCTATGCAGGAAGACACACAATCTGACCAAGAAACAGAGTGAAGCCAGGCTTCTGTAACTCCTATCTTTACATCTTTTCCCCAAGCAGTCATTTCAAGGGTACGGCTAATGTGCTTGGTAGAATCGATGATTTACAGAGTTGCTCAAGACCCCAATTCTTTAAATGTTGTCCATGAACTTGTGTTTCAAACTTTTAGGAATGAGTTATGACAGGCCACCCTGAAAATTCAATTACCTCAGCAAGACATTTGGCATAAATCAAAGCTTTTTCAGAGAGAGAAGAGGCACTAGAGATCTCCACAGAGAAGAAGCGACCTACTCAAGGTCACTCTGCAGATGGTAGGGTCACGGAGATAGATTAGCAATACATAACTTCGCTTCCATGGGCAGATATAGGGGAAGACCACGGCTGCTTTGACAATGATACCCTTGGTCTCTAACACCAGATCTGACCAGAGCAATGCCCCATGAGGATAGAACCAGAGAAGGAAGAGTGTGTTCTGAGCAGCTCCAAGTCTCCACTTCCCCACGGAGAATTAAAAGAGGGAAATGTCTGAACACATTAGGTGAGTAAATGCTACATAATCCTGCCAGCATTATTAATGATCCCTATTAGTCACTACTCAGAGTTATTATTGTTCATTACGTCTGGAACGAATGATCACTAACTTGCTTCCTATTTTTAACTAGTTTCGTTTACTTCGTAAAATACATTTAAAAATTCAAACATCACAAAGGACATAAAATGAGCTCCCATTTCTTTTCCCCAAAAGCATCCTCTGCTGATAAAACTGTTACTTATTGGACCTTCTAGAACATGTTTTCTGCATAAAACTCTAGGGGGGGGGACCGGTAGTGATAATATTTCTTTACCATTCTTCTGGATGTTGCTTTTTTTATTTTTCTCGTGAAATAGAATGTCTCAGGTATGGTTACACAATAGTGAATACAAACTCAACTCACCTTATTTTAATGAGGAATGTATCATGTATGGTAAAAATGAGAAAATGTTTCCACCAGACTTCAACTGAACATTGATGATCTCCTTGGGAGTTTAGTGTCCCATCCAACAGTGCTACTATAAGGCTTTAAGTCTCATATTGAAGAGTGTGGAGAAGAGCCAGTGCATGTTCTTAGCCCCGAGATTTGCTGACATCCACATATACCGTGAAGTCTTAAATGACTTCAAGGCCAACCTAGAAGAGGCCATATTAACACACGGCCCTGCACACGTCCTTCTCCTCACATGTATTCATGGAGATGCCTCTTTCCCACACTCTTGAAAGTGCTGGAAAATAAAATACATCCCTATTCACAGCTCTGAGAAGTGGAAGATGAAGTTTACTATTGTTTTGATTCATCTCTCTTTTGTTATGAGTTCATTGTAGTAGTAACTGGTAATTTACTATGCTGTGTTGTGCTGTTTTGTTTTGTTCAGAATGTGTGTACGTGTGTGTGTGTAGGAGAGAGTGTGTGTGTATAAGAAAGAAAGAAGAAAGGAGGGAAGAAAGAAGAAGGTAGAGAGGATGACAATGTGAGAGTTCTCTTGTTAACTATTTGCTTATCATCCTTACGTTTCCTACCATATCACTTTAAATGATTTTCTAATAAATAAATAAATTTGGGATAGCAGCCTTTGCTGAAAATGGAACCAATTTTTGTTTCCTAGCTTATTGTTAATCATATTTCCTTATTATATTTTCAGCCATGCATTTTTTAAACATATGAAATAATCTTTTAACTTATCTTCCTATTTGCGTGTTTGTCACAACTACGACTTTTTCAAGCACCAAAGTCAGATCCTCTTGCTACCTTAAGACGCCTGTTGTTCTGTACCATTCTCAGAAAAAATATTCTATAAGTTCACCATGACCTTGAAGGATCCTCTTTGTAAAAAAAAAAAAAAAGCTGCCTGTCCCTCCAACCCCACCCCTTCTCCCTTAGTCTCCATCTTTCAGAAATAACAGTTCTTTCTCCTTTCGCTTTTTAACTTCTATTTATTTTTTAGATAGGATTGTCCACCTTTTTGTCCCAGGTCAACCTCAGATCACAATTCTACCTATGCTTTCCACTTAGCTGAGATTACTCATAAGCATGGACCACTGTGGCTTTGTTAAAATGGAGTTCTTGCCAACTACCTTTGCACAGGCTGTCCTCAAACCACAAACCTCCAGATTTCTTCTCTTCAATAGCTGGGATTACAGGCCTGGCAACCATGGATAGCTCTATGCCTGGGATTTACCCAGAATCCTTCTTGTTTAGCAACTCTGTACTAGTTCCTCTTCATGATACATTTCTATGTCTCCTAGCCCCACATTCCTCTTCTGATTTTTATATACCTCTCCTATCTTTCTTTTCTTTTTCGCCCATTTACTTTTCCCCAGGTGAGTTTCAAATCCTTTTGTCAAACTTCAACAGTGAAGTCCTCTTAGTGTGGTAATTGGAATTCAGTACATTCATTTGTGAACAAATTAATTAAAGGAAAATTGAATCTTTACAATATTATAGTTTTCTACTAACAAACACAGCCTGTATTTACTTGGTCCCATGGCGCTTTTTTCATGTAAGAGCTGAACAGCTATTGGTTTGTTAAAATAACTTACATAATTTGTTTATTTAAGAAAAAAAAGCTCATTGTAGTGTTCAGGAAAACAAACATAAAATGGAAAAAGGAAATGCAGGTGGCACAACTAAATATCATACTTAATGTAACAAATACCTCACTTAATACACACACCCGCCTACTGTTAACATGCTTATTTGCAGGGCACATGTAGATGAGTGTATAGGCTATTATCATGTAGTGTATTTTGTTTTTCTAGCTTAAAAATGAAACTTTCTTCTTTAGCCCATAGCAGTAGCTTCTCTCTAAAGCATATAATTATAATGGCTACTCAATGTGTGTCATAGAAACATAACTATTCTTTATCCAGCTACTTTTCAGTTGTTGGGCATTTCAGGGTTGCTTGGTAATGTTTTGTTCTGAGAAAGCGATACTTCAGTGAACAATCTTGTAAATACATACTTGTTCTCCTGAATATTTCAATAACATAGTTTCTTTGACTTGAACTACAGGACTGAGCTCTTTGCTCTTTTCTCCTGGTTTGTAAGGACCTCTGGGTGAGTAAAACATTAGCCCCTTTTCTGCAATGAGTATGGTGAAGTTATACCTAGCTACTATTACTCTTTAAACTGCACAGAATCAAATGAATCAGGTGAATTGAATTTTTAAATCATTTGGGAGTATGATAAAATTAAATACACACACATACATGCATACATACATATCGAAGGGCCAGACCCAGTGGCTAATGCCTTCAAGTTCAACTACTTGCAAACAGTGAGTCAGGTGGATTGTAGTTCCAGACCAAAACCTTGGCAAAAAATTAATGAGACCCCCATCTCAATGAGCAATCCAAGTAATTTGATGCATGGATGCACACACACACACATACACACACAGAACAAAAGGGAGATGTGGCTAAAGTGGTAGGGGGTCTGCCTAGTAAGTATAAGGCCCTGGGTTCAAACTTGGTATAGCCAAAAAAAGAAATTTATATATATACACATATATATGCACACATATAAATATTATGTCTTAATTTTCACTCTAAATAGCTGACTTTCACCATATGTTTGAACTTTTCTTAAAATCTTTTAAATCTATTTCAAGTTCTACTTTGCACAGGACTATATTCCTGTAAATACTGATGCATCTATTGTGTTTGACATGAGTGCTGAACTATTTTCATTGCTGCTCTCAGAATAATATGTCACTTACTTGAAGATGAAGACCCTCCTATTGTTCCTTGGTCAAAATCTACTAATCTGCCTCCAGAACAGAAAGGAGCCTCAAATGAACCAGAAGCAGCTCATAAGTGTTGATGGCTGTGCTTGCAAGAGGGTTAATTTCCACACAGAGTGCACTGCTTCCATGGACATGGAAGGAGATATTGTTCTCTGCCTGCATCCTTTTGGCAAAGAAACTCAGTAAAAACTACAATTCCACAAATGCACTGCTCTAAGCTTCTACATGGCTCTTTTGCCACCAATGCATCAGACACATGGACTAGACTTGCTGGGAAAGCTCACTATAATGCGCCAGACAGCATACCAAGACAAGACCCCTATTTACTGGGTGGATATCTAATTCTCAGGTTATACAAGACCCTGGCTCTTCCAAATGATGCATTTGCTCAGACTAGAATGCTTGGGCCACACTTTGACCTCCAACAGCAGCTTCCTCTGGCTCTAGTCAAAGGATTCAAGATATCCTTGAACACCCGTAAGAGAAACTGTCCCCAAACACCTAGTTCCACTATTGGTTTCTTCCTTGCTAATTTCTGTGACTTCAGAACACTACTGTGGAAGGTCCTGAGTAAGAATGTCTTGGCAGAGGTCACCTGGAATTAGAAGTCACCAGTTATAGGTGCGAATAAGTATACTTTTATTTTTATTGAGATTGCTTGCCATATCCAATTTTGGAGAGGTGACTACAGTCATTTCTGTGGTGATGTTGATTATCCCCGCTAATCTTGAGAAGCTGCAGATGAAAGAACGAGGAAGTAGTGGTCTCTACAGAGCTAAGGATGGGGTAGAAAAAGTTCCTTAGAGTGTGAGTTCAAACCTGCCACCTCACCCTCTTCCCTAGAGGTCTTCCTGGGATTTACCCTCCCAATCTGGAATCCTTACCTTGCAAAGCAGAGCACCTGGAGGAATGAATGTACCTTGGCAATTAATACACCTTTGCCAGGAAGATGGAAGGATCAAAAGTCACCCCTGTGTGTTTCATGACAGAAAACTCAACAGCTCCCGACCTTGGCTCTGTGCCCACTGAGCTGATGGGAAAGAAAAGATCTGACCATATCATGGTGTCTCTGTGGCAGGGACAGTAGTACAGCAAGGGGGACCCATTAACACATCAAGCAAGGGCACCAAGAGCATCTTTAAACTTCTACTTTGATTTTTTTTCTCAGGCATCTGGAAGTAAAAAGAAGGCAACAGAGACTGTGTGTGTTGAATCTAAAGCTCTCTATTTCCATGTCTTCAAAAGGCAGAAAAAAAAAATCATCTAAGCCCTCACAAGTAGAAGAAAGGAAATGCAGGGAGGAGACCCTGGGTCCAGGCAGCCAGACAGCCACAAAGAAGAGGGTGGGGACCAAAGAAAGTTGGAGCAGCCAGCAATGCCATCAAACACCAGCATGTTAAAACCCTCTCCCCATAGACCCAGCAATCACCAGCATTCCACACCCGACAATTTGAGATTTAGACATATTCAAGTTTTCTAAGCCTCAAATTAGCCCTTGTAAGAGCTTATCTTCTTTCCCCCCAATTGACTTTAATCAAGTGCCTCAGAAGCTGGGAAATATTTTAAGTTAATCAGGCCCTTAATGCGGGCGCCTGGGGAATGCTGTGAAGTCTTGTGCTCCTCCCGGCTGCTCTGCTCTGGGCCTGTTCCCTACTTCTCTCTCCTCCCTCCACCCCACCCCCCATGCATGCATACTGTTTGTGAAAAGGCTTGGTGAGCTCATCTTGCAAGTGAAAGGGAGATGGAAGGAATAGGGCACATCACAGTCAATTCATCAAATGGTTTTCTGCAACCGCTTTCCCCACCCCGGCCTTTATAACAAAATGCCAATAAAAGGGTTTTGAACTCAGGGCCTTGTGCTTGAGTTCTTGAGTACTTGAGACACACACACACACACACACACACACACACACACACACACACACACACGTCCTTTTGCTTTTGGTTTATTTTTCAGAGTCTCTTGATATTGTACAGGCAGGCCTTGGTCAGTAATTCTCCAACCTCTACCTCCCAAGTAGCTGGGGTTGCGAGTGTGAGAAGAGGGCCCAGCCTTACAGAAACCAAAGAATTTTAGTAACTGCATAGCATTCCAAACAGCCCTGCCTGAAGAAGAATTCACAGCACAGGGACTTGATTTCTCAGTCCCAACAAAGTGGAATAGTTAACTACCAATAATAATATGTGCTGGATGCTGTCTTAAGTGTCTCTGTTTCTCTCGATAGTCCTTTAATAGCAATGTAATTATTATTCCTACTTAGCAGGTGAGGAAGTGAGGGACAGTTCGGCTGAACAATTCACCCCTCAGGGTTCTTTCTGATTCTCTTCTGCCCAGAAATGTCCATTTGGGAGCTTTCTTCAACTCCTAATCTAGTTAGGAAAACACCAAGACCACAAGAAAACAGGACCAAGGTCAAGAGTCAAAGTCATACTCGCATCCCAGTCTTGGGTCAGGCTGCCCAGACACAGAGTTGAAGATGAGAACTGTGTGCAAAAGAGTTATCAAGCAAGAAAGAAATGAAGTGTGTGAGCCTGGGAAGGCAGAGCAACGCACGGGAAAGAAAGCAGTAAAGTCAGACCTGTTTGGAGGGACCTAGCCTCAGCCTGCTGCATGGGTACTCTGGAGCAGAAATAACCCAGAGAATGAATCCAGCTTCCCAAAAGGAAGCTGCTATTGGTTTAAATAAATAAATTGTCAGGGCTGGTTTTAAAATTGACATCAGTAACCCCATGGGTCAGTTCACCCAAACCATCCTGAAATACAGGAAAAGACAAAAAAAAACCAACAACAACATCAACAACAAAAGTATTTTTAGGACTCAGTTCTCATTCTTTCCCATCACTGAGCAGGCTCTTTTAAAGTAACCTTGACTATGCCAGGAGCAGTGGCTCATGTCTGTAATCCCAGCCACTCACTTGAGAGACCTGGGCTGTGAGCTCCCTGTGCAAACAACTACAAAAACTAATCTGGAAAACAGCCTAAAACAAAACAGGCTGGGGCAGATCAGAGCACATGCTTAACAAGCCCAGGCCCCTGAGTTCAAACTCTAAGATGTCATCCCAAACTAAAAATAAAGATGATGTTTGCCTTCCCTAAAATGCAGCCAATTGTGGTCTAGAGAAAGTTCCCCTGACCATTCGTAGCTGTCCTCACTGTACATGGTGTTGTTTGGTTGCTTTTAGGGAGGGGATGTGGAAGGTTTGGAGGGAGGGCCTTGTCTGAGAGGGAAGTAGAAGCCCTGAGAAACAGAGAGAAGCAGGCCTGGGGTTGGTGCCAGAGGGAGTATTCTAATCTAGCTCCATTGTTTTATTTCTTTAATTAAGTGTCTCCGCTCCCACTCCCAGCTCACCTTCCTGAAAAACGGGGGCTATATCGAGCAGATACGTAAAAGCTGGCAATTAAATTGTCTTATCAAATTTTCGCAGCTTATTAAGTTGTTCAATTGCATGGGAAATGATTAGTGACTGTAAATAGAGAGCGAAAGCTCCAGCCCAGGAGGCTGCAGATGGGCCCAGGGAGATGTGAAGGCAAGTCTCCTCCAAGGGCTGGGAGAACTGAGGCACTCTCACTGCACTTGAAGAAGTGCCCCTGCCATCCTGTGAGAGACCATTGGGCCTTGCCTTGAGTGTCCAAACTGAGAGGGGGAGCGGAGATGAGCTGCCCTCCCTGGAAGTGGTGGACTTGGAGCTTCCAGGCAGAAGGACCAAGTCCAAAGCTCCACTGATCACCCCCTGAGAGTCACAAAAGCAACTGACATCTCTGCGCCCCAGTTTGTTCATTCCACTTGGCTAGGACCAGTGTTGGAGCAGCTTCCTATCACACTGAGTGTAGCAAGAAGGATTCTCAGTGCCAACCACCTCTAAATGCATGTTCTGCACTAGAGGAACAAGCAAGCCATCTGTTGTGCAGATCTGACCCTTGCCCAGGACCCTCTCTCCCTCCCTGTCCCAGCTGCCTGTCATGAATGCATTCTAGAGGTCCAGCCTCGGAACCAAGGCCTGGCCATCAGAGTACCAAAGGCTATCTCCAGTGTGTGGAGAGCATTTCTGGGGTTTCTGTAGAATGCCTTCCCCTACCTGCCCCCCAACACACACACACCATAGATATTAAAGGAGAAAGCTTGCTGTGTCTCAAGTCCCTGGAATGCCTCGTGTAGATCAACTGTTTCTATCTGGTCGCTGCAGCTTCCTTCTCAGCAAAGACTAAAAGATAACAAATGATGGCTCTGCGAGGCAAACATGCAGTCCCATGGAAATCCTTAACCACCCTCCTCCTCAGACTGCCCTCATCCCTGGAGGTGCCACAGAAACAGAACCCCCTCTAGGGCTCTAGGAATGGAGTTGGGCATGGGAACAAGAGGCATAGCCTCCCCCACACCCCCCCAAAAAAGCTTGTTCTTGTCTCTGTCTTGGATGGAAACATCTACATGGGCTAAAGCTTGAAAAGCAGAGTAGACAAGCAAGCAGCCTTGTCCAGATCCAAGAGCCAGACAAAGAGCCGCAGTGGCCAAGACTGGACTACTACACATATGATGTGGACTAAGACGGGGGTAAAGCAGAAAGTTCCAGAACAGATTTGCCCTAGTTAGACAGAGCGTGTTAAAAGTAGAAGTCATGTCCTTTGAGGCAGTATTTACTGCACAAGTCTCCAACCTTTGAATGGATCTCTAAGAGGACTCCACCATTCAAACGCCTGGCGGCCCTCTCAATGCCCATCAGAGGTAGGTAAGGCAGCTCTCACCAGCCCTGACCCATCCTAGAGGAAACGTCTAAGCTCAGGAATGCTACCACCACATAATCATAAAAAAAAGAATACATCTCAATAAGCTCCAATGTCTTGTTCAAGAGGATGCCTGAGCTTCTACATAGCCCAGAAGCAGAACTCAAGGTTCCTCATTCTGAATGCACTCCTTTGTGCCCATTGTAGGCACTCAGACTCTCAAATACCCATAAATCCCAAGCTCAAAATTTGAGAACATTCTGTGGACACATGTGTCCTGGAGAAGACAAGACTGGGAGTTTCCTTCGGTCATGGGTAATTATTGTGCTCCTGTCCCAAGCTCCTCTCTTAGCTTTCCCCAGTAAGACACCATTGATTCTAATTTATAGATTTCTGTATATTTGCTCCAGTCTTGTCTCCCTCTCTGCATGCTTTCCCTCTACACACATGCCAGCCTTATGGAGCACAGATATGTGTCAGCAGATGGCACCATGGAAACAAAAAAAAAGAAAATGTAGGGATTTCCACCCCCCTCTAGATAAAGAACATTTTGCAATGTGATCATTTCTGATTTCCTATGAACTATTCTACAAAATAGTTCATCCAAGTTAGAACCATGGGTGGGTTTGACTGAGTGTGTGGCATCTTTGATTTCTGAGATACCAGGACCTCATGCTGGTGTAGGTTGGTCAGCGATGAGCATTGTCTGATTCACTCAGAGAAAGAATTGACTACTGGACCCTGGCGAGCTTTGCTCATCTAGAGAACAACCAGGTGGAAGGGAAGAGAAGCATCCAGCTTAGACAGCAGCAAGTGCCACAGCCAAAGTTAGCAGGAACCCTGGTGTTTTATCAAGCAGACTTCTTCCTCTTGATTCTGAGATAGCAAGCCAGCAGATTCTGGAAGATCATGGGTGATGTATAAAGAAAACCGAGCAGAGAGAAGATAGAAGCAAGACACAGAGTGCTGAAGCAATGAGGGTAATAGACAGGCAAGATATGGAAGAACCATAGTAGGAAGAAACCCAATCCTCAAATCAACATGGCAGGTTTCCTCTTTGACAACTATAGAAAAGGCCACGTTAGATGTGAAATCAGGCAGGACAGGCTCTGTGGCTTGTGGCATAGAATATCCAAGCACAGGGCACTGGGATAATTGGCATTAGGGAAGATCTTAGCATGGCAAAAGATAGCACGTGGAAAAACAGAACAGCCATGCTATCTTGGGACTCTTCTTCTTCTTATAAAGCCACTAATCATATCATGGGTGCCCCATCCTCACAATGTCATCTAATTCTAGTCCCCTCCCAAAAGCTTCACCTTGAAATATCATTAACATAGAAATCTAAACCCTCTAACTTTGGGAAATATACTCAAACCATACCACCTTGAATCTCCCTGACTTACAGCCCAGCTCTCCTTATTTACTGCCCAAGAAACTCCATGTAAGTTGTACACCCTGGCTAAATTTCAGATCCTAGGAGATACCCAAGCCCCCTTGTGGGGTTTCTAAGGAATCACAAAGGTCTAGAGACATTGTGACCACTTGAGTTCCTCCCCGCTGCCCTCCACAGATGAATCGTAGATGAAGAACCTGACCCAGCTAGTCCACAGTTTATTTTCTTTTTGTTTTGCTGTCAAGGATCCAAGTTCAGCTTCAGGCTGAGCCCCAATCCCATACCACAATCCTAGACTTGCTATCCATTTACAAGTGGTAAAATTAGGGAATAAGTTTTTGCATAGCCATGGCTCAATCAAAAATGGTCAAATTATGCTGGGCACACTGGTTCTCAACTGTAATCCTAGCTACTCAGGAGGCTGAGATCTGAGGATTGTGGTCAAAGCCAGCCCAGACACTAAAGACCATAAGACTCTATATCCAATTAACCACTAGAAAACCAGAAGTGGCACTGTGGCTCCAGGAGTAGGGCAGTAACCTTGAGCTGAAGAGCTCAGCGACAGCACCCAGGCCTAGAGTTCAAGCCCCATGACCAAAAAAAAAAAAAAAAAAAGAATGATCAAATTGACTTAAGTAAAACTTAACCTAGTGGTCAGTTGCTAGCCAGTCACTCACACTCTTGTTGAGTGGGTTATTCCATCAACCCCACTGTACAGTTAAGACTGTCTGGCACAAGGATATGCATACAGAACTGAGATTCAACCCCAGAGGTCCACATGTGTTTCTGTTGGAAAAGATCTACTTGTTGTTCAGGTTGGCAATATTCCTGCTCAGTCCTTTTCGGCTCCTGAAGAGGAAAATGAGATGCCTGGTTACTTCTCCTAGTTCTCCAAAAATCCTTACTTCCAACTCACAATGCCATCTGTGTTCATTCAGCTTCAGAGCATGAAGTCTATGTGTGGCTCAGTATGCAGACCACTCACAAAGAATGTCCCTGCAGGCCCTCAGCCTGGACCAAGGTGGGGCACGCATGCAGGCTACAGCTGCTCATCTCCAGCTCATTCATCACCAGTTCTCTGGATGTCCAACCCTCTTCTTTCCTGGTCAGGCAGAGCCAAGATGTAGGATGCAGAGAGCGATGTTCTCACAGGCCATCCAACCCAGGCAGCTGGTCTTCTCTGGAGAAAAAATAAACCCAGTCTGCATCATAAACATGTCCTTCCCCATCTAGGGTTTGGTCCAAGACTCAAAGATACTGGAAAATACCACCAAGACAGAACTTAGGTCTCAAAGAGTCAAAACAACAATGGTTGTTGGGGAGAAATAAAAGCCACCTGGCCACGTGTTTAAGGAGATCCTCTGTGAGCCATACTCTATGCCCTGGGTCTAGACAGGATAAAAGTCTCCCTTAGAACTACAGGAGTCACTTAGTCCAGCCTATCCACATAAGTAGGAGGAAAACTAAGACCCAAGATGCTCATGTAACTCAAGTCAATAGGTAGACCCTTCCCTAAGGCTTTTGCAAGCTTATCAAGAGGACAAGGATGCAGAGCTGAATTCAATCAGGGTTATGACTGTAGGGAAGTGAGGGGGTGCCGAGTTCATAAAGTATAAGGACATTCTACCCATAAGATCTTTATGTACAAATCTTCCTGAGAGATTGGAAATTGGGAGAATGGGTCTATAAGTACTCAGGGTTCTATGGAGACCAACCTTCTTCAAATTCACAACCACTATAGGACTTTCAAAAAAAAATCTCTTGAAGCAGATGGAGTTTCGTTTCTGTCACTTCCCACCACAGAATTCCGACTACCAATGAGACTTCGCTATGTGCATTCCTCCAGACATCTGTTTCTGCTTTGTAACTTCACTCAGCTGTTCTGTCTTTCTGGTGGCTGACACCTGGCCCTCTTCCATGCTGGGAGGCCAGTGTCTCCTTCTCCAATCTCTGTCTCTAGCAGGATTGACACAGCTTCTGGATAAGGCTTATGGCCATGCTGTAGAGGGATTAGAGAGATAGCAATATGTATATATATGTATATATATATATATATAAATATATATATCCCAAGGGAAGGGTGGAATGGTGGAAGGTATGGAGAACCAGGAGACAACATTATAGGGTTTCTCCATTATAACTAGCAAAATCAAGAGCCAGTTGGGAATGCCATTTGTCCCCCAACTTCCACACTCTATAAATCCAAGATCCTTTCTTCCTGCCTGGATCCACAGAGTTGCCCACTTCCCCCTTGGGTGACATCCCACCTTAACAAATGATGTCACCAGGATGCCCCAACGTCCCCACCTCATCTCTAGACCTGACATTGCTACCTGGACCTGGTCTGTCACTCCTAAACGCATTGCTAAGACCAAGCTCTGAATGAGCCATACTATGCCCTATCTGTTAGGTAAATGTGGGCCTACAGGGACAAAGTTTCCTCTCCCATCTCATCAGATGGAATGAAAATGTGAGGCAGGGAAGGGCAGACATGGAGGTGTAGCAGGGAGAAGCAGTCTTGGCAGATGAACATGTAAAGTTGAGGATGTCCAGGCTCAGGGAAAACCATTTGCTAATGTGCTGTCACAGGCTGAAAAGAGCAGAAGCCCCGTGCCTTAACTTGTGGGAAGCAGGACTCATCTGGTAGTGTGGTTCTTCTTAAATGGCCCCTTCTTCTTCTAACAGGCACACATGACCCAGCCAGAAGGGCAAAGAACCAGTCAGCAGCAGCCGGGAGCAGGACCCAGCTCCCAACGCAGGAGGCATTTGGTGTTTCAATCACACATCACGAATCATTTGCGCTGCACATTCTTTGGAAGCTTTGCCACATAAACTTTCTGCCTTATCTTTCCTAGAGCGCATGCCAGTAGCTGGCTCCAGTGACATTTCCACTTCAGCAAGGAAGAAAATGAGTGCCAGCAGCTCCTGGGTGAGATGGAAAAATAGATCCTGCTGTCTTTAGGCAAGGGAAAAAAAGGGAGAAAGATAGAAGGGAAGTTTGGGGTGGGAAAGTGGCAGAAAGGGGAAACGGGGTTCCTTATTTCTGCACTGAGATGGCTTTGCTTAGAGTGTGGGCTCTGAAGTCTCTCCCTAGGATATGGATCCCATTATTCCTTTTCTTCACTGTGTGACCATCTGTGAGTGACTCAACCTCTCTGGACTTGAATTTTCTTAATCAGTGAAAACAACAATGGAAATAATAGCCCATATGTCGCAGGCCTTTTTGGGCTGCCACACCTAAGTACACCTGGCATACAATAAAACACTTGACCCAACTTATCACTTCCGTGAAATGTTGTTATCCAAAAATAGGAAGTTGGAGAAGCTCAGATGGAGGTCTCTCTTGTGATCCCAACGGGCTGGCTTTGAATGGACGCACTTACCTGAGTCACCACAGAGAGTCTACCTTGACCTACAAAACCCACAGACCAATCAAGGCTGAAAAGTTTAGGGCCAACACTTCACCTCCTCTTATGAAAAGAATAAATCATCCAAATGCTAATGATATGCAAATACATTGGTCTATTAATTCATCCTGAATTGTGAGGAATCAGTGAGTCAGCCCTGGATTTTCCTCACGCATGAGCCTTCATGCATGCAAGTTTCCACTGCTTCAAAGAAGAAAGGCAAAAGATTTGAAAACTACCGTCCTGAACAAGAACACCAGGAGGTACAGCTTCATGCCTTTTGAGAACTACTAGAAGTCACAGCTTTCCTCAGACAAACCTATTCCTTCAAGAATTCTGTGCCTAGGACAGGCACGGTGCTAAACATCCATAATTTCAGCTACTTAGGAGGTGGGGGATTATAGTTTCACAATGCCCTAAATGGAAACAAGAGACCCTATCTGAAATCAAAAGGAATTGAGAATGTAGTTCAAGAAAAGAAGGAGGAGATGAGGAAGAGGAGAAGGAGGAGGGGGGTGGGGGAGAGATTGAAAACAATCACAACAAAAGAAGGAATTCTGAGTTTCCAGTAGGTTGAAATGGAATATGGGAAGGACACCTGAGTTCTCTACTTGAGGCATTTTGGCAACAAAACACCAAATGCACAAAGGTAATTGTCCATTTTATTTCAATATACCTGGCTTCAACTTTGCAGATGCAATCTTTCTTTCTTTTCTTTCTTTCTTTCTTTCTTGCAAAGTCCGAATTGGTGCATTTGTTACATGAGCTACAACATTTTAAAAGAAAGGAACAAAATTTTTAAGCTGAAATAGTCAGGGATTGAATAAGTGACAGGATGGAGAGGCTATCAAGGGATTTTTCCCTCTAGTGAGCCCACCCACGTGAGCTGTCATCTGTCCATCCCAGGTCAGAGGGCATGACTTCCAATCTGTCCTAAACCCTGGCCTAGCCCTGTTGGGCTGGGATATCTCATCTGCAGAGCAGGCAGCATTCTGGGATCAGGGAGGGATTGCTGGAAAGGAGGCCCAGGAAGAAAATGAATGTGTTCACTAAACCCCACTTTGGCCTCTGATTACTTTGAAACTACTGTCAATTTCCAGTAAGAATTTCAGAGACATGGATTCTTCCTTTTAAAAGAGCATATATTGTTATTATCGTTAAGCAGTAGCACAAAGGAGTTGCCATTCAATGAAGCAGTTTATGAATACAATGTGTCTTGATGAATGTCAGCCCTTTCTACACTCTCATCCATCCCTCCCAACACACCCCTTGCTTTTCTTCATTTTGTAAGATATACCTTGAATACTCTGCTACATTCTCCCTCTGAAATGGGTTCTCTTCACTACTTCGTGTTTGTTGAAAGTCATTTTTCATTCTATTTTATTACCAAATAATCTTTTTAAACATACATTGTATATTTTTTATTTAAAAATAAATTGTGAGAAAGATGTAGGTTAGGTTCATTCACAGAATCAAAGGTGAAACCAAAAATGATGCCTTGAGTGTATCAATGTGTTACTTTCTGGATAATTAGTAGCTTCATCCACCTTCCCCCATCCCTCAACTTCAGGGAAAATGATTGACAGTTCTCCCAACCACATCAAATGAGGAGGTTGTAATTCAATTTCCCCAAAGGAGGGGAAAAAAAAATCACACTTGTGTTTTGACAATTTATCATTTCTGTGTCCTTTCCCCCCTGAGAAAAGTACTCAAACATAGCTGTTAGTTGAGCTCTCTTCTGTAGGGAGATGGCAGACATTCTGTTGATTTGAGAGCTAGAGGAGGTGGTAGAAGCTTTCTTCCTGTCTTTCTTTCTTTTTATCTCATTCCATCTTAATACCTATCCTGGATTGGAAGCTGATTAATTTGGCACTAAGGGCTGCTGTTAATCAGTTGCATGTCAGCAATCATTTCTAGTGGCATTTAAATTAGAAAGCTTGGTAGGATAAACGGCACTTCTGCAAATTACCTCTTTATAGAAGTAAACCCGACGTGCACTCCGGGGGTGTCAGCAGAACCCTGTGTTTACCCCCCCAGTGATTGTGAGGATTGTGACAGGGCTCGGATTGAGCTGAAGAATTCGGATGGATCGTGTTTTTAATAAGGCCTCCGAGTTCAGAAATCATTCTTGGAAACCTGGGATTTCCCACGCTAGTTTCCAGAGTGACAACTTTCTTTGGGTTTACTCCTAGTCAGATCTTAGGCTGGGCCTTGAGAAAGCGTTTCTCTGTCCCGAAGGAAGAGTGCTCTGTGCTCAAAGTGGCCCCAGTCCCAGGATCCCCAGGCTGCAACCAAATGTCCTCTTGAGCCCTTCCCCTGCTCCTTATTCTCAGGGTCCTCTGAGAGATTCTCTGCAGTTCTCCCTTTGGTAGAGTGCTTGCCTTGCATGCACAAAGAACCAGATCCAATTCCCTGGTACCACATACATAGAAAAAGCCAGAAATGGTGCTGTGGCTCAAGTGATAGAGCTCTAGATTTGAGAGAGCCCCAAAACAGCATTCAAGCCCTGAGTTCAAGCCCCAGGACTGCCAAAAACAATTGATACAGGGCCGGGAGTTTGGCCTAGTTGTTGAGTGCTTGCCTAGCATGCACAAAGACCCGGGTTCGATTCCTCGGTACCACATACATAGGAAAAAGCCAGAAGTGGTGCTGAGGCACAAGTGGTAGAGCTCTAGCCTTGAGAAAGTCCAAGGACAGTGCTCAGGCCCTGAGCTCAAGCCCAGGACTGGCAACAAAAAGAAAAAGAAAAATTTATACAGCCACATACGTCTGTGTCCCACAAACCATACTGATTCATGTACCAGTGACAGCATTTCCTCCTATGAGAGGTTTTAAATCCCTTACAGAGTGAGGTGAGGCTGAGATATGGGAGTGCTGGCCCACCATCAGCCTGGGTCGTGGCCCTTGGTCACTTTGCCCACACACAGCCCCTCCTCCTGGTAGGAACTTGGGTTCAATTGCCTATAAAATCCTACATCGTTCCAACATCTTAGACCATCCAGGTTCTTGCAACAGCAAAAAAAAGGGGCTGGGGGAGGCACTAGTGGGATTATATTTAGTACTTGTTTACTTGGATATGGGAAAGTTTAAGAAGATATTGACCAAACGGCCTGTAGCACATGAAGGCAGAGGGTCCAAAAAAGGAGGCAGAGTTCTGTGGCTGGGAGCAGTGAGAACATGGGAGCCGGTAAATCCAAACCATTACCTTAGTGAAAAGGAGTTCATGAAGAGGAGGCACTGAATCTCTGCTCTCCAAGCTCCAGGATGAAGCTCTCTAGACCAATCTCAGAAATGTCCAGGAGGCAGCTGCCAGCTAAATTTACAAAATAGCTTCCTATTTTTATTCAATGTTTTATAATTATTATCATAAAAGTGATAGACAATGACAATCCTTTCCTTTTCTGTCCCAGTCCAACCCTCCCATCCCCACCCACAAGTCATATAGTTCATTCTCAACATAGTATCTAGTAAGTACCACTGCTACAATCATTCACCCTTTGTCCCTCCATTTCTCTACTCCCTTACCCCTCCCACAAAGAAAAGACAGATAAATAAACAAAACAAAAAGAAAAGAAAAACAAAAGGCCTCTTGCTTCCATTTTCAGGAATTCATTTCAATAAATATTATTTTTTATGAGCAGAGAACAAAACCGTTTTCTAGGCCTCTACTCTTTTTGGTTGCTTTTTTTGTTGTTCTTGTTTTGTTTTTGCTAGTCCTAGGCTTGAACTCAGAGCCTAGGCACTGTCCCTGAGTTTATTTTGCTTGGGGATATCACTCTTGAGCCACAATGCTACTTCCTGCCTTTTCTGCTTGTATGATACTGAGGAATCAAACCCAGGGTTTCATGCATGCTAGGCAAGCACTCTACCACTAAGCCACATTCCTAACCCCGAGGCCTTTACTCTTAAGTTATGAAAGGGCCCAGGTCTTTGATTGAAAATACTCCAATACACAAAGGGCTTTACTACTTACTGAAACCATCTGCCTCGATGGTGTCAGCCTCAGTTTCTCCCTTCTGTAAAATGGAAAAGATAAACCTACCTTCAGGGACTGCAGTACTCTGGAGGATGGCTGTGGAAATTATAGCAAAAGACATTTGAAGAATGGTTAATGCAGCTGTCTCAGATAAGCAGCTGCTGGTAGTGTCAGTGGCAGCATCACACTGAGAATCACTACTTTTCGTTTGTCTATTACTTTATTGTTTGTTGGCTAGCTTTATTTGCTGACTGACTTGTTTCCAGTGGCACTGAAATGTGCACATTGAGGCAGGAATCTCTTGTGCTTTTCCTTGCAGAGCCTCTTTGGTATTGCTCAGCATGACCTCAGCACAGACCAGAGAAACACTACTCAACAGAGCAGGAAGACCTCCTAGCCAAAGCCAGCTCCACAGGGGCTTGCAAGTCTCAACTCGTGCCATCACTCATTTCTTGAAACATCTTTCTTAAATGAAACTCTGATTGTGAAGGTGTCTAAGCCCTGACTTCCATGAAGGGGTCAAGGCCCTCTCTGAAAAGCATAGGAAAGTCTATTCTTACCATGGCCAAAACCTGCCCTGAGCTCCCAGGGACAGAGACAACAGGAGAGCGGGCTTACAAAGCAAGGTTACTTGTTAACTTATGTGATCTGTAGGTCCCACAGAAGGTGAAGTGACACAAGGAGGTTGGGAATCCTTTGTAAAATCAGAAGAATAATCTCCCCACAAAATGGAAGAAATATAAATTTAAGCATTACAAAAATCCTCAAATCTTATCTCCTTAATTCTGACATACTCAAAGTCAACACCTGTCATGCCAGATGGAGATAGGAGGATCATGATCCAATCTACCTGGGCAAAAGCACAAAATACTATCTGAAACAAATTAACAGGGACTAGGACATGACTCAAGTGGTGGAGCCTCTGCCTAGGAAGTGTGAGGACCTGAGTTCAAACCTCAGTACCACCAAAAAATAAATAAAGATTCCATATGAAATTTTGGATTGCCTCTTCTATTTCTTTAAAGAATGACATTGGGATATTGATGGGAATTGTGTTGAATTTGTAGATAGCCCTTGGCAAGATTGCCATTTTCACGATGTTGATTCTTCCAATCCAGAAGCATGGGAGGTTTTTCCATTTCCTCAGTTCTGCTTTAATTTCTCATCAAAAAGGTCCTTTACATTCTTAGTTAAGGTAATTCCTAGGTACTTTATTTTCTTTGAGGCTATTGCAAAAGGAGCTGCTTTCCTGATTGTTGCCTTGTTCCTCTCACTGTTGGCATAGAGGAAGGCAGTTGATTTTTGAGGGTTGATTTTTTTCTAGTTCTTGTTCTGATTTTATTATTATTATTATTACTATTATTATTGTTATTATTTTCAAGTAGCTGAAAAAGGGGGATGTCATTTAACAAGACAGTATGTGAATACACTGCATTCTGATCTCATACCCCTTTGATCATAGAGGGTTAATTATACCCTGCTACCCTTCCAAAGTTTTGAATCAGCTCAAGGAGCTTGGGAGTAGAGTCTATAGGATTCTTTAAATACAGAATCATGTCATCTGCAAAGAGGGATAGTTTCACTTCCTCTTTCCCTACTTGGATCTCCTTTATGCTTGCTTCTTGCCTTATTGCACTGGCTAGGAATTCTAATACTATGTTAAAGAGGAGTGGAGAGAGTGGGCATCCTTGACTCGTTCCTGATTTTAGAGGGAATGGCTTTAGCTTTTCGCCATTAAGTATAATACTAGCTGTGGGTTTGTCATACACAGCCTTTATTATATTGAGGAATGTTCCATGGATTCCTAGTTTCTCTAGAGCTTTTAACATAAAGGGGTGTTGGATCTTGTCAAATCCCTTTTCTGCATCTATTGAGACAATCATGTGATTTTTGTCCTTGCTCCTGTTGATGTGTTGAATTATATTAATTGATTTGCATATGTTGAACCAGCTTTGCCTCCCTGTGATGAATCCTGTTTGATCATAGAGAATAATTTTTTGATGAGTTGTTATAGATGGTTGGCCAGTATTTTGTTAAGAAGTTTTGCATCGATGTTCATCAAAGAAATAGGCCTATAGTTCTCTTTCTTTGATGAATCTCTGTCTGGTTTGGGGATGAGGGTTATACTGGCTTCATAGAATGAGTTTGGTAAAGAACCTTCATTTTCAATTTCGTTGAAGAGCATAAAAGACCCTGTATAGCAAAAACACTTCTTAGCAGAAAGAACAGCGCAGGAGGAATTTCAATACCAAACTTTGACTCTATTACAGAGCTATAATTATCAAAACAGCTTGGTACTGGCACAAGAACAGGCCTGAAGATCAATGGAATAGAACTGAGGACCCAGATATTAAACCACAAACCTATGGCCACCTAATCTTTGACAAGGGAGCCCAAAAAATAGAATGGAAGAAAGCCTCTTCAACAAGTGGTGTTGGCAGAATTGGTTAAGCACCTGCAGAAAACTAAAGTTGGATCCTTCTTTGTCACACTGCACTAGAATTAACTCCAAATGGATCGAAGAGCTCAAGGTAAAAAGCTGACACACCGAAAACTTTACAAGAAGGAATAGGAGATACACTAGGCCTCCTTGGCACAGGTCGAAACTTTCTTAATAAGGACCAAGAATCATAACAAATCAGAGAAAGGCTGGATAAGTGGACTGCATTAAACTGCAGAGCTTTTGTATGGCAAAGGACATAGCTAGTTAATTAACTAGGAAGCCGACAGAGTGGGAGAAGATCTTCACCAACCATACAAGGGACAAAGGCCTCATATCTAAAATATATCAACAGCTCAAAAAATTGAATCACTCCAAAACTAATCTCCAAAGTAACAACCATCCCATTAAAAGGTGGGCCAAAGACTTAAAGAGAGTCTTCTCTGAAGAAGAAATAAGAATGGCCTATAGACACATGAAGAAATGCTCAACATCTCTGGTCATAAAAGAAATTCAAATCAAAACAACTCTAAGATTCCACCTCACTCCAGTTAGAATGGCCAGGATCAAGAAAACGAATAACAACAGATGCTGGAGGGGATGTGGCCAGAAGGGATCACTACTACACTGTTGGTGGGAGTGCAAACTCGTTCAACCACTATGGAAAGCAGTATGGCACTTCCTCAAAAGACTAAATATAGAGCTCCCCTATGACCCAGCAATTCCACTACTAGGCATTTACCCAATCATCCAGAAACAAGGACATACTAAATCCACTAGCACAATGATGTTCATTGCAGCACTATTTACCATAGCAAAGATATGGAACCAACCTAGATGTCCCTCAGTTGATGAATGGATCAACAAGTGTGGTATTTGTACACAATGGAATTCTATGCTGCTATCAGAAAAAATGACATTGCCCCATTTGTAAGGAAATGGAAAGACTTAGAAAAAATCATATTAAGTGAAGTAAGCCAGACTCCAAGGAACTTAGGCTCAATGGTTTCCCTCATTTGTCATAATCAGTAGAAACCTTGGGCTCTCCTAGCAGAGATTTGCAATAGAGCAAAACCTTGACATATAAGGCCATATAGTATGACGCTAAGTGAAAGGACCTCTAGGGTATAGAAACAAAAGCCATATAATGAATGATTGTTTTCCTTAATGTACTATGTTATCTCTCATCTCTTTTGCTGTCCCTTGGTTATCTCATATTGTAACAGTATCCCACTTTATTACCTGATATTTCGGATATATTTGTATTTGGTTATTTGAAATTGGATAGGGAAGGAGGGAAAACAAGATGAGGGGTGGGGGTGGGGGGAGGGAAAAGGGGATCAAGACATGTGAAAGGGTATCAATGTATGTGAATTAATGCACCTCCTATCTGGCAAATATCATGTAACCCTTCTATTAATTACAATAAAAAAGGGAAAAAAATATAAATAAATAAATAAATAAATAAATAAATACAAGTCCCTCTTGTGGTTTATTCAAGAGCCCTCAAATAAGGGTTCTTTTCTGGAGAGTACAAATGAAGATGCAAACTTATTGTATTCTGTTCTCCTAAAACCCACACTCTACTATTCAGGAACTCCACAGTTCATAGTCTTGTAAACATTTTTAGAAAAGAAAGTTGGCAAAAAAAAGAAAGAAAGAAAAAAGAAAAAGTTGGCTATGTTGGCAGGTGATGACAGAATCTTGACAGGAAAGTAAAGCTATTTTTTGCCCTGGGCATTCCTATTAATGTACCAACATATCTAAATTCTTAATATATATATATATCTTCTCTGAGATATTAATTTTTAACAATAGTAGGAGAAATTTTACATTCTTTGGAGCCATTTTGTTGGTTGGACAAAGAACTAGACTTGAAACTCCATAGATATTGTAAGCATAGAAGTGCTTGGATTTGTTTTCATTTTTGATGTCTTGTTTAAGGCCATGAATGCCAAGGTGACACTCACCTGCAATCTCAGCACTAGAGAGGCTGGAGTAGGAGGATCATCACTTCAAGGCAAGCCTACAACATTGTTTCACAAAGCACCTGAACTGTGCTATTAGCCAACCCAGTGGGTCTTAATGCCAGCTCGACATCAAAATCACCCAAGCCACTTTTAAAATACCAATAATCACCCAAAATCAACCAAAGCAGCTTTTAAAATACCAATAATCCATCTCCCCACTAAGGAATTCAGTTGAGAGTCTCTGAGCAGGCAACATGGCACAGACAGATCAACTCAACCCTGGCCTCCAGGTGTCAGCACGTACTCATTCTCTCTGGTACCCACCTTCCCCCTCCGTGGTATTATATGCCACTCTCCTAGGAATGGTGGGGACATCATATAGGTTATTTCATGTTAAGTCCTTACCTAACCCATGTTTATGTCTTCTTAAAAAACCTCATAGTCCGTGTGTGTGGTGATGCGTATCTGTTATTTCAGAATTCAGGAAGATGAGGCACAGGGGTTGTTCTGAAGATTCAGCGATGGAGGTATATAATGCTCAGCACAATGCAAAATGCACAGTCCATGATATTCCTAATTGCTCTCATCATTGTAAAATATGACCAGTAACTTAGGAGAAATAACTTATAAAGTAGGGATTGGTGTCTCCATCTCCCCAGGCATCAGGCCAAGGGACTTGCCAAAACTCACCAACCTACAACCATTTAATTTGAAGCTTTTCTGTCTTTCTCCAGATAACCTTCATCAGCTTTTGGTATTCCAGTTATTTAGCTGCCTTCTCAGCAAATGCTGAAATCCTAATTCTGGCATTTGAGGCCTTTAAAGCTGGGTTCCAAACAACCTCTTCTGATATTGTCTCCAGTGTCTACTGTTCCTCCAGTTGCCTGTTCTCATCCTGGAGCCTCATGGCACATCCTCCTGGTCCCAAATTCTCTTCTTCTAAACCTTGTTCCAGATGCCTGGTCCCTCCATCTGTCTGCCTGAAAGCTCCAATCTCAACCAAGACTCCATAGCACATGGTCCATTCTGTAGCCTCTGCTAAAATCTCAGTCTGATATTATTGAATCCTACTTACAAAGCAAGGCCCTTCTGGACAGTGGGCTTTAGGACACACAATTGTCCTCATTATCCCTGTCCATGATGATTCTATCCAATGCTGTAATAGAATGGGGTGAAGGAGGCAGACCTGGCACAGATCACCCCATTTCCAGCATAGGAGATGTCCTGAACACTCATTAGCATTAATTGTCAACTCACTTGGCAAACTGTCTGTGATGAGTACTTGACTATCGTGTTGGAAATTCAGTGGCAGGTGGGCATGGCTTGCAGCATATGGCTCTCGGTGTAAGGTCAGTGTTCCTGTATTTTTACAAATGACACTTTGATATTTTCTGCATGAATAAGGGAAGGAATTCAAAATCCAATTGTGCATTTGGAGAAATAAATGTGAATACTTTCCAATGGAGGGGGGAAATCTAATTGGAGACTGAACTTGGGAAAAAGAGACAGGAGCCTTGAGCATTAATCGCCCCTCTGTCAGTATCTGGAGGTGACCCAAGTAGATTCAGGCTCTCTGTTTGTCAACTGAGGAAGCTGGACTAGAACATATTTAGTATCTGTCCTAGGTCTTACTTGCCAGTCATCATTGAATGTTAAGCCAGTAGCATTCGCATATCTGGCATTGACCTTGAGGATCATCAGAAGTGAGAGGACTTTCAATGTTCTAGCCCCAGAATGACATTTGTTGGTGGTCAGAAACTGGACCAAAAGAACAGTTTTCTGGATTCACAGATGTAAAGACTCAAAAGTATCAATTAGAAGAGAAAATCACTGCCCTTGCTCTCCCTGTAAGGCCTGGACTTTGGAGAAAAAGATCAGATTCATTGTGTTTTGCAGAAACACATTCAGGTTTTTTTCTTCCTTTTAATTCATAAATCTTGGATTTTGAAGACTGATCCACTCAATTGCCTCATTTTGGTCAATGGGAGGTGATTTCTCCAAGGCCGTAAAGCACATTGGAACAGAGCTGGAGCAAGCCACCTGTTCTCTTGTTTGGGCCACAAAGGCATGAGATACTCTATTTTATGAGGTTCCACACAGCCAGGAAAGCATGGCTGGCTTGAGAAAAGGTCCTGACACCCCCTAAAAGAATAGGGATGAAGGACTAGAGTCATCTGCATCATCACAAGCCCCTCATCCCTCTAGGATCATCATGGGGGTGTTGGAAAAAACCTCTTATCTGTATTACCATCCTTGCTCAGTGAACGAGAGGCAGAAAAGGTGGGCGGGAACAAAGAATGTCTTTCTAAAGGTCAGTGTGTCTCCATGGAGGTTAATATACAGTCTCCTTTTCTATATTTAAACTAACATGTTTTCAGGAAGCCTTGTATAGAATCTCCATTCTGAATGATAAATGAAGTTGTCTACTGCTTGTTTCTTTTCCTCCCTTTGCTCTAAGAGCAGAGACCTGCTCTGCTCTGACCCCCAAAACGCACCAGTTGTCAGTAGGTCTCCATGCACATGGCCCTAGATTTGACTCATATTGGAATGTTAACTCCCACTGTGAGAGGATTAGGATCATTTGGTGCTTTGGGGATATGATAAGGGTGAACCCCATGGACTGACTCCCTTAGAAAAAGAGGAGGAGACCTAGAGTCCCACAGAAAGTTCTCTACCATCCAGATGCAGCCAGAGGAGGCTTGAGACACCCTAAGTATCTTTCAAAGCCCTGGTATGCTCAGAGTCAGGAGGACTTGGAGACATCCTGTTTTTCAGAAGCCCAAATCGAAAAAGTGCTGGCATTTTCTTTAAATATATTCTTTTGAATAAAACATCTATTCTTGATTCCAGCAGCAAGCTCTGAAACATGTTCAAGAGGACATGATTGATAACAAGAAGGCTTCTCTTTCTCAAGATCTTTCTAATTTCATCTTCCTGGTTAAAGAATTCAAAGTCTCTAACATAATAACCTAATAAGAAGGTATGCTTGGATCAAAGTTATTTATTTATGCTTCCATTCTGAATGAATGAGTATTAACTACTGAGAATATTCTAAGGCCAATTAGAAAAATCTGAGCAATAGAAAAATCTGAAAACATGATCATAGAAACACAAGTTATTGGTCATCCATGAAACATACCTATAACCACCCCTGCCTTTGTCTGGGAAATCAAGGCCAGGCCAGGGCATGGAGGTGGCTGCACGTCCAAGGGCTTCTGGGTGGCATTTGATGACATTCAATTTCAGAGAAGATTCTGGGCTCCCCAGGGGAAAAAAATGGAACTTATTATTGATCTCTCCATGTAGGACTTACATGAGAAAGTTGAACATCTGCCAGTGCTGTTGGCTATCTTTATATACTACCTTAGATTTAAGCCCAGTGAAGAACAGGGAGGGGAAAGCTGAACCCCTAGAGAAGGCCCTATTTTCTCCTGCTTCTGAAGGAAGAATCTGCTACGTGAAAATCAGGATGTCTTCTGCTGCCCACTCCTCCCAAGTCCTACCTCCTCACTCATCTCCTCCATCTTGTCTTCTCCTTCCTAGTAATATTGCTCTCAGAAGCTGAGTGAAATCTCAAACAAAAGCCAATGTATTAAGCATTTTCTATGAGCCAGGCACCTATCATGTGAACCAGTTCCTGCTCTCTTCCGACTTCCAGGGCATAAGGTGATGCCACAAGTCCACTCTGGAGACCAGGAGGGTGCTAACAGACCCTCAACACTTTGATGAAGCAGACAAAAGGAAGCTGGGCTAATAACAGCCCTCTAAAATTAACAAGAGGTGAATTTACCCGACACATGCTGCAAATGTTGTGCTAAGCTTCTAGAAACGAGGCACAAACAAGCTGTGATTTCACTCGGAGGCTGTAAATTATTCTTTCCTCGGCACACTGGGCAACAATCTGTCACCTTGTATTTTGTAGCCCATTGCTGATTTTTTTCATAATTTCTTGACAACTGTTTAGTATTAAAATAACATTAGCACTGTACACGTCATGGCAGCTAAGAGCAGCTTTCAAGGTGTAAAGGAAGACAATACTTCCTCTCCCCTCACTTTGCACATGTAGCCAATGACATGTCTACTTCAAACACAGCCTCTTTGGTGATGTTATTATTATTTATTATTATTATTATTTACTTACTTTTAAAGGAAAAGACCCCTCTCCAAACCAAAACCACCAATTCATAGAAATATGTGACCCCCCCACCTCCTTCCTAAAGTCTCCAAGAATAAAAATTAGATTTAGGGTTATAATGTCCAAGCGCCTCTGAGAGGAAAGAATCTTGGGTTTGTTTACATTTCAATCCTCCATTTTGGCATTTTCCAAAGAGTCTGGCCAGATCCACACAGGACTATGTCAGAGAAAGAGCAGGAATGGTATTCTTATTTTCTGTATTCTCTCTCTGCCTCGCTACCTTCCTCCCCCTCCCTTCTCTGTTCCTCTTTTGTCTCTTCCCCCATCCTCGTTTGCTCTCCTCTTCCCCTTCCTCCCTTTCCTCTTCTTCTCTTCCTCCTTCTCCTCCTCCTCCTCCTTCTTCTTTTCCATTTGCTCTCCTTTTCTTTTTTGTATGACAGGGTCTCCTTATAAACCCCAAGGTAATCTCAAACCCATGAAACACTTGTTCCTCCCTCCTGAATATGGAGGTTACAAGCATACACTATGAAACCCAAGAAGGATATGGTTTTCTTGACTACTAGTTTCCACTGTACCACTGCCACTCCCCAGCTGAATTTGCCACCTCCTGGGCCCAAGTGTCACACTGTGATTGAACATCTTAAGTAAATACCTTTTGGAATCCAGTCTCAGGTATACATGAATGAAGACATGGGCATTATAAAAAAGACATCTGAAGCCAAGTGCTGGTGGCTCACACATAATCCTAACTACTCAGGAGGCTGACATCTGAGGATTGCAGTTCAAAGCCAGCCCCAGCAGAAAAGCCTGTGAGACTCTTATCTATAATTAATCACAGAAAAAGCCAGAAATGATACTATGGCTCAAGTGGCACAGTGCCTTGAGCAAAATGGAGCTCAGGGACAGTGCCAAGGCCCAGAGTTCAAGCCCCAGAAAAAGAAGATATGCAATGTCTGATTGTATACAACACACTCAAAGCTCTCTGGAATGACATCTTTCATGTTGTTGGTGATCTGTCCTTGTAGAATAAAGTATCCAGAGTTTCAACCCCTCCCCAACACACAAGTATGGAGTTTGAAAGGCAAACTGTTGCTCGAAACCAAATTGATTAGCCTCTGACAAAACGCAAGAGGTCCAAGGGTTGCTGCTTCAGCCCAAGCAACCCATGGTGAAGTTCAAGGCAAACATGGTTCTTTATTACTCCGACAGATCTTCTTTGAGAAGAATTTCATTGTAATGTGATTTGGATGAACCTGCAGAATAATATTAAACCCATAAACTATGTAGAAGTCCACGCGCCGCAGGCACGGAAGATAAGTTAGGTCCCCAGAAAAGTTATTATCATGCTCCAAATTTAGTGTCACTATGTCTAACTGCAACTCATAATGTTAACTATCAATGTGGTTGGGCATTTTTTATTTCTTGCCAGGAAAATAAAGCTGTCTCTTGTCAAGTTGGACAGTCTGAGTATATATCTCATTGCAAAGACAACAAAAATATGTCATTTTGTATGTTCCTATACCCATCATTTGAGTATGAAAGGACTTCAAATTCAAATTAATATACTTGTTCAGAATGTCGGGTTGTTCTGCTGGGTTTTTTTTGAAAGCCACAGCTGAGTAAAAGAAATAAACAAATAAGTGAAGATCATTGCAGGATACTTATAACTTGTCTTCCTTCTCCCCCTCCCCCCTTTTTTTCAGTAAGACTGAAGGAGATTAAAAGAAAGGAGACTCATCATTGTAAGGCACTTCCTAAAGTCTGAAGAATTTGTCTTTTCCTCATTGTAATTTAGTAATCAGCTCCACAAACATAAAATTATCTAGCTGTGGGGAATAGGACATTTTTATGCAAAGAAATGCACTCAGCAGCACTGTGCAACACTTGTGAGTACAGCTTTCCTGGCATCTTGTGTGACTTCAAGGCTCACAGGGGAGGAGAGCTATCACTCTGTCACTAACTTGTCTGACTTTAGACAAGGCCCCTGCTCACACCCATACCCCTGTCTCTGGGTTTCCACCTGAACCTTCGTGTATGACCAGAGGGCTGTGAACTGCATGATTCTTCTCTCATGGTGGGCGGCTCCTATGTCCTTCTCAGACCTATGGCCAGGCAGGCTGCCTGAATGCACAGTCAGAGCTTAGAGAATCATAAGGCTGAAGACTCAAAGCAAATCCCCGGGTTTCCCCAAACACAGGCCAGAGAATGAGTTACCAAATATTTGCTTTGTGGAAACGGAGGTAGAAATTTTGAGGAAATGGATAGGGCTGGAGTAGGGCAGGGAGGGAAGGATGGGAGAGGTGATTCTGATCACCAAGCATGGTGACACGTACATTGTATACATAAATGGGCATGCTGACTCTAAACCCTTTTGTACAACTATTTGAAGATAATGTTTTTAAAAGAGGGGGGGAATTGTATTGTTTAAAAATAAACCAAAGAAGCTTACAAAATGCATATTATTCATGGAGCCCAAACCCACAAAACACATGGCTCAAATTCCCCAGCCAACAGAAACTGAACCAAGCATGAAGCCCTGAACAGAGACAAGGGCAGAAACCACAACAGATCTGCCTCAGGTGACCTGTTCACACAGAAAATCATATCCATGGGGTCCCAGAGGAATCGGGCCATGGAGAAGGAGTCAGGATATCTGTGGGGGTCGAAGACCTGAGAGGAATTCAAATGCCCTTCCCTAGGAGGAGTCAACCTGGGTTGTTATGGAAGCTTCCAGAAGCAAAATACAGGTCTAACCTTTGATAGGGCCCCATCAAAGTTGTTGTATTGACTCAAGAAACAAATACTCAGTGTTCTAGGGTAAACCAAGTCAGGGATGGAAAGCCCACATTGTGACATGGCTACAACTATCAGTCAGATGGATGGAATGGGCTGTACCACAGGTCGCAACTTAACTACAGAAGATGCTTGCAAATAGAAGACCTTACAAAACATGGATTCCACGTTGGCCTTTTCCTTGGGATTTCGAGTTTCCTCAGCCTAGCCAACACATTCTTCTCCAACCCCTATCACAACCCTTTCCCACTAACACCTTCTCTACCTACTGGAACATCTCACCACATTTGGACCTCCTAGCCTTCAATCACTGATTCAACCTTGTGCCCAAGTCTACAACAAGTCTACATCCAACCATGATTAGACAGCTCTCCACAAGAGTCAATAGCCCATGATGCCAGGAAGTCTGCAGCTGGAAACTAATCAGATCACTCTTGGAGCTAAGGAAATATATAATGAGGAATTTCCGGGCTGCCTAGCCTTGGAAATTGCAAAAGCAAGTGACATTTGAAAAGGAAGAATACTTTCTAGATTCCCATGGGCTTCCTCTAGGCTGGCTGATATCTAACCACCTCTACCACCTTCCTCCTGGGGATTAGGGCTCATCACAGCTTCCCTATGTACCCCTGCTACCACCACACTGAAGATAATCCTCTGGCCTAGGGCTACAGGGGCCAGATGGTTGGATTTCTCCAGGGTGATGTGGTTCCGCAGCAACCTCAGAACAAGACTGTGGAGAGCTGGCTCTTAATGGAGAATTCATGGAGAGATGGACAGGAACAATCACACCCTCTCTCTGGGTAATTTCCTAGGCCTCCAAGACCAACTAACTCTGTCTAAACAGCTCCAATTGGTAGCCCCAATCAAACTCACTCACTCTAGAGCTCCCTTAAAAAAAAGGAACAGGCACAAGCAAGGGATTGTCTCTAAACATATATCATTGCTTATTATTCCCCCCTCATTTCCATCCTCTCTCAGCTTTTAGGCATTTCGATCTTGTGCTCATTGTCCCTGAAACAGTGGGCATTTTGGTGATGAAGAATGCTGTACCCATCACTCACACCTTCGTCAAAATGACTTGTGAGTCAAAACACTCGCTCATGTTTGAGTCTCTGGGCTTCTGATCTTCCTCCTGAGATTCTAGGAGAAAGAATCCAAAAGATGCCGGAAGGTGTCCCTTAATCCAGAACACTTCTCTGTCATCCCTCTTGCTGATTTGGCAGTAACAATTGGTGCAGAGTTCTACCCCTCCAGAGCGGGGGGTTTTAAAACTCTCATGAGTCGTGATCACTGGAGGTTGATGCAGCAAGAAACACGGGCTTGCTCACACCTTGCAGATAAATCCATAGAGGAAGTACCAGCAAAGGACCACCTGGATCCATAGTATTGTAGGCTCCACACACAGAGTCCCCAGCACTTCCAGCTTCAGGGAGTCAGGGTGCTAGGCCTATGAGCTCTAATCATGATAGTTCCTGTTCAAGGAAGCATGTGAACTTCTTTGCCTCTCTCCCTTCTCTTCACATGGTAAAACAAAGTGGCCAGGTAACACCCTTGGCCTCATCATGTGAGTTCAGCCAGTATTAGTCAGTGTAGGCCAAGTACACTGCTGTAACAACCCAACCCCGCCTCTCAGTGGCTCTGTCCCCCAAGGGTCTGCTGCTTGTACTGTGTGCCGTGGGCAGAATTTCTGTCTTCAAAGCCACTGTACAAATTCCCGCCCAGAGAACGGGGAAACAACAGGAAACTTGGTAAAGAGCTGAATGACTGACTGCAAAAGAAAAAGCACAAAATCAGTGATTAAAATATTAAAAGAAGTTGACATTTATTGGCTTTTTGCAGCATAATAGCAGGCATTAGGCTAGCTGCCATGTCCATTATTATATTTAATGCACGCGACCAGATAGATGTTACTTTAGACAGCATTCACAGGGGAGGAAATAGATGCTGTGGATTCAAGAGGCTTGCCTAAGGCCAGACAGTATAAATAATCAATCTGGGACTTGAATTCAGTACCCGTGGGCTCCTGCGATCATGGTTGTAATCACTCTACTACCTGCTTCCATATCAGAGATCTCAGGAGTGGCCAAAGGGTAACTACACGGCTTACAGCCAATAGTTAAACACTGCTTTCTCCTCCTATTCTGAATCTGTGGAACACTATCTTCCAGAGACAAGACACAGGCAGATCTGTCACTCATACAACCAGCTGGCCACACCCACCACTCACCTAAATCACCCCACAAGTAGGTCTCACTGTCCTCATTTTGCGGCTCAGTAACTTGAAGCTTTGTAATTAGCTCCATTCCTAATTGTAGGAGAGATCTGACCTATGTCTGGTTGACTCGGAGGCTGTGGTAATCAAGGAAGACATCCAGAGACGGGGTGTCGGGGGAGGGCTGGCTGGATGCATTGCAGCTAGCGAGATCCAGCCAGGGAAGTGTACCCACACTTCTCAAGTCTGTCCTCTTCCTTTCCAGAGCAAGAAGGAGTGAACCCTAACCTGATCACTTCTGACAGTATGAAAAACCCTCACTGGAGACTCCTCCCCATTGGGGAAAGAATCTGTTCATATTTTATCTTTTTGTCGTGAGGCTTGAACTCTGGGCCTGGGTCCTGTCCCTGAGCTTTTTTGCTCAAGGCTAGCACTCCACCACTTTGAGCCAAATCACCACTTCTGGTTTCCTGGTGGTTAATTGGAGAAAAGAGTCTCATGGACTTTCCAATTGAGCCAGCTTTGAACCACCATCCTCAGATCTCAGCCTCCTGAGTAGCTAGGATTACAGGCCTGAGCCCCAGGCACCCAGTTTCTATTTGATCTTAGAAAGATATAAATCTTAAATCACTGCTGATACCATTTCTACCACCGGCAAGCTCTGTGACTTTGGGTGAGCTGGTTAACCTCTCTGAACCCTGATTTCCACAAAATGGTCAAGTTGGGTTGGCTAACTCCCCATGGGGGTTGGGGGATTGGTGAGGCTATCCCATGGGGGAGTTAGTTATCCCTGATCATGTTCTAGGAACTGATGCTATTCTGATTAACTCAAATAAAGACTTTGGGTGGTGGGGGGAAGGGGTGAATAAGAAGAGCCAGTGACTAAAGTAAGAATCAGGAAGGTAAATGATTAAGTTATGAGTGATCGATATATGCAGAAACAGCAGGAGAATCTATTGCACAGGAAGGTCTTTCCCCACCATGGCAAGAGCGCTCAGTTTTCGCTGCTTATCAGGGAGGAAGGTGCACAGATAGAGCTGACCCCCAGGTGTGCAAGCAACACACACACACACACACACACACACACACACACACACACACACACACACACTGAGAGGTTAAAACAGTGAATATTCCACCATAACTGTAGGAGAAAGATGGCAAAAGATCTTTCTGTTCCACTTTTGTTTGATTTTTTTTAGTGTAATAGCCAAAAATAAGACCAATTTGAACAATAACAGAATGTGGAAAGCCCAAGTGCTGCTCTTCTTGGAATTCTGCCCCAGCAGGGCTCTACCACTCAGGCCATCTGTGACTGTCTTCATGGAGATCCTTCCAATTTTTTTCCCCTCACTTCTACATAGGATTTTGCAAAGTTGGGTTCATTCATTAAACATTAATTTATGTGCTGAAAATAGAAATGAGTCACATCAGTAGAGCCATTTGTGAGGTTAGGCAGGTCTAGATCAAAAGCTATATATACAAATGTAGATAAGATGGGCTGGGAGTTTGGCCTAGTGGTTAAAGTGCTTGCCTAGCATGCATGAAGGCCCGGGTTCGATTCCTTGGTACCACATACATAGAAAAAAGCCAGAAGTGGTGCTGAGGCCCAAGTGGTAGAGCTCTAGCCTTGAGAAAGTCCAAGGACAGTGCTCAGGCCCTGAGCTCAAGCCCAGGACTGGCAAGAAAAGAAAATAGTAAACTAACTCCAAAATGGAGAAAATAAACTTGTTTAAACCTTCCAAATAATAATAAAAAAGAAAATACAAAGGTTTTTAAAAAAAATGTAGATAAAATGGGACTCTTGTTCTGGCCAGCACCCTACAACTTGCCTACCCTCCACTGATACCCCACTCTTGCCAATACGCCATGGGAAGTCTTCCAGGTCATTACCTCTACCTTTGCCACCCTGCTTTAATTTTCTCACCAGTGCCTGAGTTTGAACTTGGGCCTTTATTGCTTCCATGGCTTGCTTACTCAGAAGGCACTCTACCACTTGAGCCACATCTCCAGGCTAGTTTTTGGTTGTTTTTTTTTTTTTACTAGTTAACTGGAAATAAAGTTGTGTAGACTTACAAAAATCATCTTTGAAGTGCCTTGTGTGAGGAAGAGTCTGAACTCTACAGAAAATCCTGCACTGTTCTTTCCATCTGCCCCAAGGTGCTGGGGCAGAGAGGCCCATGACTTCATGGATCTCATCAGCATGTGAAGGGATTAGGTGGACAGGAGGTGGGCAGAGGACAGATGCAAGGCCCTGGAGCACAGAGGAGGCAGCTAGTATCTGCAAAGCTGCTGGCAAAGCCCGAGCTGACAAGGTACAAAAGAAGCCAACATACAGGTAGGAGACACAGCGCAAACATCTTAAAACCCTAAGACAGGTGTGAGTAAAGACTGGGAAGGAAGTCCCAGGAAGCTGGTAAAGGAATGAGGGAAGGAATGAAGGTATAAGCTCTGCTGCCTAGGGCCATGGGCAGCTGGAACTTGATTTAACAACTCCTGCCACTTCGTGGTTGAAGCATCTCTCACCTCTGCCCATGCATAACTATTCTCCTCCAAAACCAGGGCCAACATCCTGAAGGGACCAGGGAAAGACTTGATGCAGAGATATTGGGAGCCTTTGAGGGGCAGGACTCATCCCTCAGAAACAGAGGTGCCCAGTCACAGCATGAAGAGTTAGGGGAAAGCCAATGACTGTTCCTGGGACAATATGCAAATTTAAAATGCAGGGACTCATCTATTCACCTAGGGCTGGAGAGAAGCATGAAGAGAAAAAAATACTGGAAAGTGAGGAAGGCTGTGTAGAATGCATTAAGGAATTTGGACTGTATCCTGGAAGTAATTGGGAGCCAAGGGAGGGATTGGAGGGAGGGAGGGAGAGTGGTTATGGTCAGATTGGTGATTTGCACAGAGGGCTCTGGCTGCCTGCTGGAAATGAGATTGAAGCTGAAAAGACCGCTTAGGGAGGAAGCATTGGGAGAATTAAAACCAGAGAGAAGGAAATATCCATCTCTGCCCCCCACCACCTACAGGCCCACCCCTCCCTTCCCAACACACCTCCATCCTCTCACAGTCAGATTCCCACCTCAGCTGACCCTGGGTCCATCAGACAGTGGATTTCTTGCTGAATCCTCCTGGTGACCACTTCAAATAGCCAGACACAGCCTCAGTTTCCCTATCCAGATTCCAGCTCCTGAACAGCAGCAGAACTCTTCACTAGCCCCTGTCCCAAGCATGGTTCCAAGGGCCTGCTCTGATTCTCAGCCCATCCTCATATCCGTCCTTGAAGGAGCTGGCTCCTTCCAGAAATAGACAGAGGCTTGGAATAATTCCTAACTCCCGGCCCTGCCCCAGCACTTGCTGGGCCCATGTTGCCTGCAGCTCGAGGCATGTCGACCTTTACATTTCAGCCCAACATACTTAAGTGTATCCTTTTCTTAAGAGATATTTTTTGACAGAGCAGGCATTTGAACTTGGGGCCTTATACTCACTAATCAAGTGCTATACCACTTGAGTCACACCTCAGCCCTTTCCCTTTTGCTGTTTTCTGAATAGGTTCTTTCTTTCGGCCAGAGCCAACTTGACCGTGACATTCCTCCTGTTCACAATTCCCGCGTAGCTGTAATGACAGGCACTTACCATCCCATCTAACTTTGAGTTGGTGGAGATGGGGAGAGGGTCTCGCAAACATTTTGCCTAGGCTAACCTGGAACCACAATCTTCACCTCCCAAGTAGTAGCCAGGATTACAGGCATAAGCCAGCACACCAGGGTCCTAACATCTGGAAGGAGTGAGAGGTCCCCCTTACACAAATGATGACTCAAAGTTCAGAGGGGAGAAGTGCCCTGCCCAGACAGAGAGGGTCCCTGGTGGGTTTTAGATTCTGACTCAATCTTGGGTACCTCTACTGCCCCCTACTAGAAGTGTGGCGAGAGCTTATGCTTCCCAGAACACAAGATTTTTTCCTCCCCCTTAGATTCTACATGCTGTTTTACCTTGGAAAGTCAGGCTCCCATCTGAACCCCTGTTCACACAGAGTATCCTGTGTGGCCAGCCAGAGTAGAAGGGGAGGTGCTGATCTGATGGCAGCACGAGGAGGTAGCACCTTCCTGCTCTTCCAGCCCCAGCTTTGACAGTCAGATTAAGGCTTCTGTCGTGCCCAGGGCCCCAAGCTCTGCGGAGAGACGTGACCCATGTCATTCACATATGCCCCAGAGCCGCCCCGCCCTGCTCAGGAAGTGCCTTGTCTTGCCTTTTCTTCCTTACCATAAAAGTCTTGCCTTTTATTTTTATTCTTTAATAAGGTTACAGCAGGACCCAGGGAGGTAGATATTAGCCTCAGGCTACATCTGCCCTTCATTTAAAACCACCCTGATTCCCATAAGGCTGGAAAACAAGTCTCCCAACTCCTCTTTATAGTCTTTGTTAGATCCAAGTCCAGAGTTATTCTCGCCAACAGATTGTATCAGCCTGGAGCCCTTTGCCTCCAGAATGGAAACGTCTTGCTTAAAAGGCAAAACTTAACCACCACACACCAGTCACCTCCACTCCTTCCCCACCAGCCTCCAGTTCCCAACATGAACCATTGACAAAAAAGCTCTTTCTTCTCTTCTCAATGCTACCTGCATCCTCCACAACTCCTTATGTCTCAAATGGGCATATAGTTTGGAATTCGAAAATGTGGGACCATTTTGTTTCCAGTGAAAATATACAAAAAAGAGGGTTTATTGTTGCTTTTTATTTACATCTGGTTGAAAGCAATGCAGGTTTATCACTTGCAGGCAAAAAAAATAAAGACCAAGGAAGAGCCCTAGACTCCACAGAAAATGAATGAGCCAGCAATGCCTCCCTCTCCTACACTGCTGGGTCCCGACAGTCTTCTGCTGTCATTAATTTACCAGGCTGGGCTCAGACCCCAAGACTGGGCCCGCCTGCCTGAGAGGCAGAGCTAAAAACAGCTCCAGCCCGGGAGAGGGGCCGCTGAGTATCTAATTGCTCAGTTCTCTCCTTGTCTTCCCTGCCGGCTGGGCTGGGAGGCAGATGGTCTGAAGAGCAAAGACTCACTTTGATCTGGAGAAAGGAAAGCAAGACTGTTTGCAGGTGTGGGAAGCAAATTGTCCAGGCAACCATGGGCAAAGCATCTCCACACACTGCAGGTGCAGGTGCGCCTCCATTTTCATGGGGTGTGGGCACAGAAAAACAGGAGTGTGTGTGGCCATGCAGGAAAGAGACACTTCACGGCTTTTGGAAATGTCTAGAAACAGAATGAGGTGCTGCTGATCTATCCCCACACCTGGGTCAATCGGCGAGTCCTGGTCATACTGTGAGATTTCCTGTTATGAAGAAAAGTTAGCCAGAGGCTAATGGGTTTCCCCAAACTTTGTGTGCATATTTTTATGTGGATGAGGATGGGAGCATGAATGATGTATGTTTGGCTCAAAGTTACCAAGTGGCTTATTCATGTCCACATTCCTTCAGACTACATTTATTATTGATAATAACAGCCACCACTTAGTGGACGTCTGTGGTATCTCAGGTGGTATGCAAAGCACTTTCTGTCTGGTATCTGACTTGGGCCTCACAACGCCCCCTGTAAGTCGACATTAGCATCCACATTTTACTAATATCCATCTCAGAATGAGGCCATGACTCGCCTCAAAGCCCACAGCCTGTAAGAACAAAGGATTCAAAGCCAGACCTGTCTGTCTTCAAAGTCAGACCTGTCTGTCTTTAGTCAAAGCCCTTCACCCACGGGGCTTCCACCCTCCCTGTGTGGCTCTGTATGTCTGGCCTTAGGCGGGATGCTGGAAGCAATGTTTGATGATTTGAACGCTTCTGGATTTATATATGCAAAGTCAAGCTAGAGCTCTGGACTTAATGGGGTACTAAAACTTGGATGGATATGGTGAAATACTTATTAGACAAAGAATTCAGAGCTGGCAGAACTTCCCCAACTGAGCCAAGAGCATGGCTGAATCAGGGTAGACCATCAGCGAGAAGTTCTTCAGCCCCCTTTGCAGTATGGCTTTTGCAGCTCCTCTGATCCTGAAGGGGGAATTCTGTTTTCATACTCTTCAAATCCGAGGAAGTCTCTTGACTCCTCGTGGGCAAGAGAACACAGTAGAAGAGATGGGCCAGTTCTGTGCCTAGGCCTAAAGAGGACAATGCCTACTCCCTTCTCAAGCCCTCCTTTCCTCTTGAAACCTTACCATCATCAGATGAGAACGCAGGGGACCTGTTATAGAATAAGAGGCACATGGTAGGCACTGATGGTTTGCGCGTATAATCCTCACTGCTGGGGAGGCTGAGATCTGAGGATGAAGGTTCAAAACCAGCCAGGGCAGGAAAGTCTGTGAGACTCTTATCTCTAATCAACCAGAATGGGGGAGGGGAATAGTCAGTGTTCCCCCGTGATCCAACGCAAACCACAGCCATCTAGACAACACAAAGTGAAGCCATCTCCTATTAGCCAGCCCCAGACTGAACCAGCAGCAGGTCCCAGTTACAGAATTAAAGCTGGGAGAAACCCAAGACAGCTCAACTCTGCCTTCCCCCACCCCCCAAACCTCAGCCCAGGATCTCTGTGGACAAATCCCCTGGGAAGAAAGATCCCACCTACTCCGTGATGATATCTGCCCCTACGGAGCTTAAAGGGTTGAAAGAATAATCTGGAAACTTCCTCCCTCCGTAGTTTTGTAAAATGTGAAACAGAAGTAGAGATTAACACTGACAGCTGCCCCCCATCACCACCACCACTGCACCTCGGAGTCTTTCTTTTGGAAAATTTTTTTCCACTTGCCTTTGGTCTTCTCAAGGTCTGGAACTCATGCCAGCTCTTGACCTTGAAAAACAGCTTTCTGCTAGTAATGAGGGAGTCGGGGAACTCACCAAGACTGACACTCAGGGTACCCATTGGGTGGAGCAGTTAACAGGGGAGAATGGCTGCTAGGGTGAGACAGGGTAGAAATGCTGTAAGGAAAAGGCATAAAGAGAATGCTCCACTTTAATCGTCGCAGCCAGTCGCCATGGCTAAGACAGGAGTGGTCAGGACTCCTTGAGTCTGTCCTCTGCTCTTACACACATACAAACCCCTCCGCCAAGCACTGTAACCACTCCCTTGGAAATCCTTTCTAATGTGCAACTTCAGCATCATCCCCTCTGAGAAGCCTTTCTCTCTCCCCCAGAACTCATTCTCTACCCTCCCTCTCAACACACGCACCCCATGCCACCTGGGCTAAAGATTTCAGTGTGCTATCTCCATCAGCTTGGATTCTCAGGATTGCCATGTCTTCGACAGGTCCCCAGATTTCCTCATCACTAAATCCTGGGGACTTGTCTTGAAATCTCTGTAGTGTCCTTAAAAAGAAAAGGTTAGGGTAAGAGAAGCAGAAGGAAGGTTCTAGAGGGAGAGAGAAGGGAGGGGAAGGAAGGCAGAGATGGAAGAGATGAATTCAAATGATAGATATTTGTAAAGCAGCCAGGCACCCGTGGCTCACACCTGTAGAAGAGGTAGGAGGCTATCCATCCAGGTCAGCGCAGGCAAACAGTGAAACTTTATCTGAAAAATAGCAAGCAAAAAGGGCTTGGGAGAATGGCTCAAATTGAAGAGTAACTACCTAGCAATGATAAGGCCCTGAAATCAAATCCTAGTCAAGAGGGGGGAAAGAGAAGGGGAGAAGGCAATAGGAAAGGAGGAAGATAGGAAGGAAGAGATAGAGGGGGGGAGGAAAAGAGGGAGGGAATCAAGGAAAAAGGGAGGGAGGGAGGGTGGGTGGAGAGAGAGAGAGAGAGAGAGAGAGAGAGAGAGAGAGAGAGAGAGAGAGAGAGAGAGAGAGAGAGAGAGAGAGAAATGAAGAAAGAAAGAAAAGAAAGAAAGACTTCTGGATGAGAAAGAATCTACATGAGAAACTTCTACATCTGTCACACCTTTTTCAGTATTAAATTGGGAATGCCAATGGGGATTACTCATTACTCGCTTTTGCCCTCCGTCTTTAGCTTCAAGAGGAGATGCCCAAAGGATCCCCTACTCTGACTCCACAGTGCAGGTGGGAGGTTGTGTGTAAGGTGAAAAGTCAATACTCCTGGATGAGACCCCTTTGTCCACAGGCAGCCAAGAGTTGTCAGGACAATGCTAGCTAGTGAGACAGATAGCAGACCACATAGCTGCTTTTGTTACCAGCAAAAGGAACTTTCCACATTCACATGAGGCTCAACCCTAAGATTTTGAAGCCAGAGCCCAAATGTACCATAACTAGGGCTTCCCACAGGCATTCGTGTCCCCTGAAATCCCCAGGATACTGTAAGGAAATAAAGACATCTCTGCCTTTCAGCAGTTTGGAACCTTTCTTAATCCGATGCTGTCTTCCTGTCAAAGTTATACCTTAGGGATTGCCCGAAGCCCAGCTCTTATGGAGAAAATTGGGACAAGAGTTGTATGATGTCAAAATTCTGTTTCTTCATTGGAACTTTCCCTGCTTAGTTTCCTCCTGGCTAGCAACCTTCTCATCACCATAGCAACCCGCATCCCCTAGCAGGGTTCAAGGGCATCGGCAAGAGCCAAGGGAAGAAGGAACACAGACACACATCCTTGACAGTCAGCACTAGTGCTCCCATCTGATGGTGGGGTCTTCTCCCATGCGATGGTGCGGTCTTCTCCCATGCATGGTTGGTACCTTGGGTCACTCTTCTGTGACCCTAAGTCCCCAATCCACAACTTTTTTTAGGTCACTGTGGCATGGACCACTTTTGGACTGCTGCCTAGATAAGTCCGATTTGGAGTAAAACCTCAGTGTCTTCAGAGAGTTTGTACAACTATGTGATTCCTACAGGGACACAGGAGTAAGCAACAGAGTTATGGGCCGGTCACTGTGATAAACTGACCCCATTCCTGCACATGCCCTGAGCTGCCTTGGTAATGGTGGGAGGGGCTACAGCACCTTGCAGTGGACAGAGCATTTCTTGGGTACCCTGGATCAAGTCAGCTACAACAGGCCCCCTGCTGTTCATACTCACATCACGTCCCACCAACTTCCTTCTGAGTTTAACCCACCCCAACCCCAAAATGGGTTCTTTAACTACAAGGTGCAAGATAGAGCCCAATCAGTAGATAAGGCAAATACTACATTGCTAGTTGTCTTAATAAAGCTGGGGAGACTGACAGAGGAGCCCTAGGCTGTGGCTACGCATTACACATTACAATGTTTCTGAGACAAATTAGGTCTGGGTTATTACCATAAGAATTGGTACCTATCATGAGAGGAAAGCAAGTCAGTGACTGATCTGGGAAGTCAGGGAGAGGCAGAAAGATGATGGGGTATGAGATGGTCCAGATGAGGCTCACCCCTGAGTAGAGTCAGGGTAGCTAGAGCTCACTCTGTTTCTCGAATTAGCTTGCCATCACTCCCACTCACCGTGCATCTGTGATGTCCTAGACAGTCAGTCAGGACTCAAGCCAGGCCTCCATCCTCTCCCATCAGACACAGGCCTTAAGGTCCATCAGTTTCCATGATGCTGAGGTCACCAAGGAGGATGACTTCAGAGATTAGGATGGATCCTGAGGAGAGTACTAGATACTAGGGTACTAGGTCACCTGATTCACGTGGTTAATTTTCATGTTTGGTCCAAAGTGACCCGTAAAATGCTGAAGGAGAGATGAATGGATGGGGAGGCTACTAGCTTCATCATCCATCGGTGACTCGGAATCGAACGGATTAAGAGTGGGTGGAAACTGTAAAAGATGAGGCTTAGTTGGAGGAAGCAGACTTGCAGGCATGGCCTCAGAATAAATTTTGTCTCTATCTCCCCTTTTTCTTGGAAACCATATGGTGAGCAGCGTTGCTTTACCACATGCTCTCCCACCATGATACTCTGCCATCATGTAAGCCCAGAGTCCCCATGAGATCAAATATAAACCTCTCATTCCTTTAAGTTGTTTTCCTTGGGCATTTTAGCAAAGTAACACAATGCCTAAGAAGAGACTCATTATCCAGTACCCACTTCCATCCTCGATGCTCAGCAAAAATTAGAGGCAGGGCTCTAGTCACACTACTGAGAAACTTCAGTGAGTGGAGACAACAAGTGGCTTAAGAATTCCATATCTTCTTCAAAAGGAAGTCTGCCTCTTCCGCTCAGAATGAATGCGGGAATCAGGCCCCAAGAAACAGAAGAGGGATTGAAGAAGAGATTCACCAGCAATGGCATGCAAGAGATAAGTGAGCTCTTGATACTCATTGGTAAAGAACTGCCCATCAGAGAGCACTTTGTGTTAGCTTCTCCCCAAGTCCTCATCCCTGTCCCCAGACAGTTCTGACTCTCCAAGAGCATCAGCTTTCATGGGAAAAATCCCACAAGAGGGAGAAAGTATGACAGCACGGCTGTTGTACCTCTATCTGTGTTTTCCAAAAACATAGGGTAAATGAGCCAGGACAAAAATAGATGGCAGCTGAGATCTGGGGGTGGAGCTGCCTCCCTGCAATGTGAAGACAGCACTGCTAGTTACTCTTCCAGAACACGCCCAGAGGCAGAGGAGTCCAACCGTGGTACATGCAATGTGGGAGAGGTTATGTCCTTTGCCACCCAAGCAACCTGTCCCCACATGAAACTGACATTACAAAAGCATGCTTTCTAAAATTCACCAATGCAGAATGGAGTCTTCATTTCCTCCATGAGCTAGTGAGGTGGATTTCACAAGCCTTTCTGATACTTGGTCTAGAAGCCTATTGTTTCCTACTTAGAAAAATCACTCCCAAACAGGAGTCTTGACATGTATCACCAGGAGCAGGAGCAGGTGCAGCCTCAGTATTGGGCAAGATGGACTTGAAGTAAACAGACATGCTCTCACTCATGATTTGAGTGAAACAATGGAGCCATCCACCCACCCACCCATGCCTAGATCTGCTTTGCCCCAGGTTATGGGTTTGTCTGGGACTGGAATGACGATCAAGACACCCAGTCCAGGCTCATACGGAGGCAAAAGGGGACTTCAGATTATTGGATAGATATTGATGCCATTGTCTAGACTAAGTGTCTAAATAAGAAACTCCTTTGGGGAGATTGTTACCATGGGCACACTCAGTTTTAAGGTATCAAAGTATATTGATCAATGAGTCTTTGGGTTTTAGAGTTCATAGCAGAGTACAAAGAATGGGGCCAAAGCAATCTAAGCAGATAGTGGAATCACTCTGGAATGGACTAGTGCCCCCAAGAAAACAAACCTGAAAATACCAGGACACAGGTAAGGAAAAAAAATATATATATATATACATATATATATATATTATCTGAAGACCCAGGAAGATACTACAGAGTGTTCTGAAAAAAAGAAGAAGAAGAAAAAGAAGAGTCATCTGAATCCACTGGTACCAAGACAAAGATCTACAGGAGATCTTGATGAAGAAAATGTCAGTGTCTGGTTGAGGGCAAAAGCCAAGTTGTAGCAGAGTGAGGTTGTAATAGGTGAAGCCAAGAGCACACTGCAAAGGGGAGAAGAGGCAACAGGTGGAAGTGGAGGAAAGTGAGGTCAACCAATGTTTCATTTTCTTAGGATGGAGGGGCTGAGCATGGTTCAAATCTATTGGAAGGAAGGGGTAAATTGAGAAGAAAGAAAGGTCATAAAAGCAAATGGTTGTGAAGCCCCAGAGGAAAGAACATAAGGACAGGTAGAAGGGTGTGAGGCACTTCATGTGGCTATGACAGAATACCTGAGAAAATAGCTTAAGGGAGAAAGGACTTATATTGGCTCACAGTTTCAGGTCACGTGGATACTTGACTCGCTTGTTATCTGGGCCTGTGCATGGGACATCATGGAAAGGATTTGTTCACTGTCTGATAGACAGAGAGCACAGGAAGGGGTGGAGACAAGCTATACTCTTCCAGAACACGCTCCAGGCCTTGGCGCCTCATTCTTACCACTTCCCAACCATATCATCAAAGTATATATCTGTCAAAGGATTAGTTCAGTGAGTCCTCAGGACTCCCATGGCTTCTGAGGCTGTGAGGCATTCCAATGTAAGGAAGCAGATGGAACAGACGAGGAAATGGAGATCCAAGACGTCCAGTAGCCTTTCCACTTTCACAAAGCTATCCCTCACATCCAGATCCCAGTAAGTCAGGACCAATAAGGAGAATCCAGGGACCTTATATCTCCCTTTAGATGCTTCTTTCTGAATCTTCTTTTCCAAGTTAGCTCTTCTTAGGAGAGAAAGAAAGTCAAGGCCAGCTCCACTATCACACTCTGACTCTGAGGAATTAGTAAAGCATTTCCCATTTCCTTACCACAGGTCCAGAGTCTACAGGGCCTTCCCCTTCAAAGGATAAAGCAATTCATAAACAGGAGACTTGCAAGAGAGAACAATGACTCTCAGGAGCCCTGCTAATTAAAAAGCCTGTATTACATTACTTCCTCAAGGACTCATCTTCTAATTTTTAGGATTATACTACATTGATTAATTTATACAAGTTTTTAATCCCTCTGTGCTTAATGAAGTCCAGGAACAAGGGAACGGGAGCATAATTGAGCTTCGTATTATTTTATTAAAGAGAATAATGGCCCAGCATGACATGCAGAAGTTTGTGTGTTGGAGAGGGAGCACTCAGGCCATTAACTGATTGCTTTACGAAGGCTAGCAGGATATTCCCTAAGGGCAGACACACACACAGAGGAGTACGTTCATCTTTCTAAGCTGTGCTCTGCTGTGGTGGCCTATGGAGAAAAGCAAACCCACTATGACATAGTCACCTTCCCATACCCAGAATTTCTCTCCAACATTCCTACTCTCACTCGAGGACTACCCTCATCTGCTCTTCCCTCCCCCCCCCCCAGGATTCATACTTACCTTAATTCCCACACATTCTCATCTTTTGTCAGTAAAATTCATCCGTCTGTCATTGACAGACCCTGCCGCTCCGCCTCATCCTTTCACAATGAGTAGGGGTTAGGTTAAAGGCCTGGCTGAAGTCAGTCTGTGCCTCAGCCTTGGGACCATTTGTCCCTGAGAGGTTTTCAGGGATTATTTGGTATGACACAAAGACGGAAACATTTTGTGATTAACAACATAGCTGAGGAAGAGGGCCAATGGACTGAGAAAAAATGCATTTCCAAACTCTACTTCCTTGTCACCCAGGGTTGTGCAAAAAGCCTGGCCTGAGGCAGATAGCTGTTTTGGGTCTCCTCCCAGGCTCAGCTTCCATTCTGTGGTAGTCTCTGAGTTCTTTCTCTACCAGGGTCTCCATTTCCCCAGCTGGGGGCTCAGGCCAGGAATCTAACCCTGGTTCTGGAGCCCTCTCCAATGGGAACATTAGAGAATGCCAGAACTCCCACAAATCCTTAGGCTCTGGTATGTACATACATGCGCGACCCCCACCCACCATGTTTTCCCTCAACTGGTGGAAGACAGAGCTGGAACCGCATTGTGAAGCCTACTAAGCCATCTCCAGCTTCTTTTTGGATCTGGAAAGTTCCAGGACAAACCAGGGCTACCTCAGCTCTGGTTTCTAAGGAAACAGGGCCCTGAATCTGAGTTGCATGTGATGCTTGCTTCCTCCATCAACTCATCTCCACCAGGAAGAGTGAGATTGGGCCTTGTCCTTATAACAAAACTGCATGGATGAGGTAGCTTTAAATAAATTCTTCCAGTCACTGTTCTGAAAGCTAGAGGCCTGATTGCAGAGGCCAGTAGATTCAGTTTCTGCTGCTGGCACTCTTCCTGAATTATAGTTAGTCAGCCACCTTTTCTCCATTCCCTCACATGGCCAGAGGGAGAAAGGAGACAGAAACAGACAGAAAGATACACACACACACACACACACACACACACACACACACACACACACACACCCCTCTACTCTTCTTACAAATAATTCCATCATCAACACTCCCAACCCACGATCTCATCTCAACCTAGTTAAGTCCCACAGTCCTGATTTCCAAATATATCATAAGAGGATAGGACAAAAACTTAAATATCCAGGGATCATTTAGGTACATTAAAGGTGCAGGCACTCATTAGATTATCAGAAATCATGCAAGCCATGTGCACACCCATTCACACTGCCAATTATCCACCCCAAAGCCTGTGGACATCCTGTTTATACATGTTTGCTCTATAATCAAAGGCATAAGGCATGATGTACTGAGATAGAGGAAGATAGAATCCCATACTCAATGTGACATGGTGATAGAGCACTGCCACCTACAAGGTGACCTTGAACATGTTCCTTAAACCTCTCACAACTTGGATCCCCATCCATTAACTAGAAACAATACAGGGAGAGTGGTTGAGGGAACTGAAGGAGCTGAAAATGCTGCTACCTACTGAAATTGTTAGACTTATTAAGGCTCCTGGCTTGACACTTTTATAATCACTAATTCTTTTTTTAATAATTTTTATTGTGATTAATAGAAGGATTACATTATATTCACCAGATAGAAGGTGCATAACTTCATAAACATTGATACCCTTTCTCATGACATGGTCCCCATTTCCCTCCCACCCTCCCCCCGCTTATCTTGATTTCCCCCCTTCCCTATCCAATTTCAAATAACCAATTAAGCACATACAAAATATATCAGATAACAAGGTGAAAAATTGTAACAATACGAGATAACCAAGGGATGGGAAAAGAGATGAGCGATAACATAGTACATTAAGGACAACAGTCACTCATTATATGGCTTTTGTTTCCTTATCCTGGAGGTCCTTACATTTAGTGTCATACTGTTTGGCCTAATGTGTAGATTTTGTTCTATTGTAAAAGAGATCACTAATTCTTTACCCCCATGAACAGAACAGATCTCTGATTGTCAGACAGTGATTTCTGCCTAGTGCTTTTAGGTCATTTCTAAATTTTTTTCACAATGAACATGTTTACTATCTTTACTCAGTGAAAAGTGAGTGGAAGAAATTGAAATAAGGTGAGGGAAAATAAGTTTCCCTTCACTAAAAGTCCCTAGTCTTGCCTGATCTCAGAATGAGAATTAATGTTGTGTTCAGCCCTTCAGCATCTCAGTTTCAAGGACATGTAGGCAGATATCTCATGTGCTGGGCCCTGGGGAAGGAGAAGCACTGAATGAAGAGACACCTGCTCTCAGTGGTTATAACATCTAGCAATTTCCCAGGCTCCTCTGCAGCAAAATCACAAGGAATTCCTTTTTTAAATGGGCAGAAGGAAGAGAGGACTGGGGCAGAAGGGATGTAGATTACTTACACACACACACACACACACACACACACACACACACACACATCTCATATAATATATACATATGCATACGACACCAGCATTCTTCTGTGCAGCAGCAATGAAGAAAAGAGTTTATTCTAAAGCCTTGTCAATAGGCTGGGTGTGTTATTTTTAAGTTTCCCAAGAAACTAAGCTCCTAATTAGTACCCTCGTCAAAGCCTGCACCACACAACTGGAGGCAGCCCAGGTTCTCGAGCACGCCCATCGTCACATTCCAAATGTGCAGTGGAAGTGTGGCAGAATCACAACTATCCATCTCTGCAAAGAAATGGTTAGAAAACATCTTCCTTGCTTTTTCCTTCGACTTGTCTCCTTGTCACCTCTTTTGGTTTGTTTCTTATTTGGTACTAGAGTTTCAACTCCAGGCTCCCTGCTACTTGCTAAGTAGGTGAGTCACATTCTCAGCCCGGGACATTGTTCTTCCTCTGTAGATCACATGACAGAGATGTCTCACTGTGCCCACCCATTGGTTGAGACAGAGCCTTGGGAACTTTTATACCCTGGCTGGCCCTCAACTGTGATCTCTTGCTCTCTAGATCTCAAGTAGCCACCTCCCAAATATCTAATGATTACAAGGCATGAGCCACAGCACCAGCTTAGGTAGACTTGTGGCCCTTAGTCCTACCTAAGTGACTTAGATGAAGTTCTACCCTTCTGGTCTTGTTTATCTTTGAGAGAAAGGTAGGTACCTAGATCAAGTGGAATTGATTAGCTCTAGGAATGATGTGACTACCACACAATCTTGAAATTCATTCTTTTCCTATCTTCATAACACACACACACACACACACACACACACACACACACACACACACCATGACGGTTGATAATTGCCCTGATGATGACTGGAAAGAACCCTAAAAAGAGCAATATTTTTAAAGTGCCAGAGTTCCAAAAAAAAATCTCTGCCCACTCCCAGAAAAGACATGACTGCCTTCTCTTTGTCAGCCTCATCTTCCCCTCTTCTTTTACCTTATATCTATGACTCTCCAATCCCTAAAGTTGAGAAGGGGGTTTGAGAATTTGTCTCTCATTTCTCTTGTTAGTCAAGAAGAAAGCGCTCACCACTCAACTGGTGCTCATTCTAATTATTGGCTCCAAAATTCTGACAGAGAAAAAGGATCCAGTTTGTGGTCAAAGCTAGTAACAGAACCATGATGATTGAGGGAAACGAGTGCCGTAGCTTTTTGTGGCTGACATTTCTACATGGAACCAACCATGACCAGTTTTTATTTCAGTTCTTTCCTGGGCAAATAACTAGCCTCATCATTTATATGGAACTAAAGTAGTATCCTCAAACAGCTCTGTACCCTGTTTTGTGACCAAATAGCCTATCTATGATAGCCATAGCTAAGCTGTATATGCTCATGTTATAAACAACATACTGGGCCTAATACTTGTCCAAATTCTCATACACCATCACAGCAACCTTATGCAGAAAGGGTAATTGTTAAAAATAGTTACCAGATTTCTCAGGTCTGTTCAAGTAAATTCAAAATCCTGTTTATTACACCCCAAGATATGACTCCTATGCTGGATTTGGTGTTTATAATTCACATTTTACTACTGGCACAAGTTTGCCTCAAACCATGTCAGATGATTTTTACATGTTTTTTTTTTTAAACTGTATGCAAATAGCATTGTCTTCAGGTTGCCATAACAAAGAACCACAGACTAAGTGGCCTTAGTGACTGGTATGAAATACGCATTCATTTCTCATCATTCTGCAAGTTCAAAGTCTAAATTCAAGGTATTAACATGTCCAAGGTTGCATAAAGTTCCT